>NC_087210.1:68812788-68877742 GCF_015104395.2 Macrobrachium nipponense
ATTGTCGCCAACGCTTCAAGACAATGGTCTCATTTTCAAGGCTAAAAAAGGAAGAAAAACCAAAATTATATATGTTACAAACTTGTTCAGCTTTTAAAAATGCGACCATTGTCTTGCAACAATAAAGAAACCGAGGTATTGAGCTGTTTTGCCTCCTCACTGTTATACGATAATATATATTATATATTTATATATATATATATATATATTATATATATATATATATAATATATATATATAATTTATTTATTCCTCGGTTAAACGGCCTCACAAAAAGTCCTGCTAGTGACAACGACGAAGTATGTCAAGCACCAAGAGAAGCATTCTTCAAATTTTGGAAATAATTCCGAACAAAGCGAGTCTATACGAAGTTTCTTTGAAAAAAAATAATCCCTCCATTAAAAATGTGGGTTTCCAGTGCTTTGCTGTATTGACATTCAAGAGCCATTCTTTAGAATGATTTGATTATTTGATCTCTAACTGTCATTACTGAGACAATTATAATTGCTCTAAAATGTTAATGATAGAGTCTCATTATGCGTAGCCACGGTCCCTAAAATTCCTCATAAAAATCAGTGGTGTTCAAGCAGATAGTTATTAATTTCTTTTTGGTAATATATGGAAATGATGGTGTTTAGGAATAAATTGTTGATTTGAAAGACTAAAAGAATAAATTAGTGGTCATGGACATCTATGTATATACACATGTGTACTCAATATACATAATGAACACCCATTAGCCTTGAGAGAAAGCCTTTTAGGTGCTCCTGAGGATAAGATACCGGCAGTGATCACCAACTTATTATTGCCACACTAAACCTAAAATTAAATACACCAACTAAAAATTGAAAGAGTAAAAACGTTCAGTCCAGCAGAGCTTCTTGAGCTCATCGGGAGCAATTTACAACTTAATGCCGAAATACACTTGCAGTTCTAGAAACCATATGTGACTCGGGGAGCAGCAGACAATCAATGATGACTATACTCTGTTTTTTTCCATCTGTCCATCCGCCTGTGGTGGTCGCGCATGGTAACACTGCGTCCCGGGCTTTAAATAGTTACGTTATGTGTAAGTTTTAGGTAAATAAAAGGATATCTTGGTGTATATTTGCAACTGAAAAGTGTTTTAATCATTTAATGTATGCGAATTACACCGTTAATATTCGAAATAGGATATTATTTAAAGGCCGGGAAGCAGCGTTACCATGCGCAAACACCACAGGCGGATGGACAGATGGAAAAAACAGAGTATAGTTGAGGATACGTGTGTATCACTCAGCTGGGAAAGAAATGCGAGAATATGTGTCATAACAAGAAAAGAACCTTGAATGCCGGATGTGGCCTCGAAAACAATATGGAACAAACAAAAGCACAAGGCGCATATAAACAATTCCTAGAAGGAGACGGAGTCCAAAGAGAACGTGCCAAGTACTCAAGGAGGTCAGGAAGAACTAACATAGAATTCTTGTACAAACAGTCTGGTGTTCACAAAACCATGTATTCAGAGAGCGGCACTGGTGTTAGGGTAATCCAAAGAATTTTTGTTGAAATACTTGGTGAAAATACCTGTCAAAAAGGAGCAATTTGTTAATGATACTTGAAGACGAAAGCCATTTTTGTGAGGTCATAAATTAGAGAAATGACAAAGATAATTAGACTGATCCATCAGTGGCCGAAGAAGACCCTAATGTGCTTACGAATGAATGCACAGTCTTTGAAGTGAAATCAACAATGAAAAGAAAACTTAGATGGAAAACACCGGGTTATGGTGGAATCAATTCAGAGATTATTTCAGATGCAACTGAAGTGACGCCTCGTATACGAACTAATTACAAATACTGCATAATAGAATGCACATAACACAGCAGTAATTACAAATATTGCATAATAGAATGCATATAACACGCCAATAATAAAAAATCTTGCGTAATAGAATGCACCATATATATATATATATATATATATATATATATATATATATACACACACATATATATATATATATATATATATATATATATATGATATATATATATACATGTATGTATATTACTGGTAATCTTCTTAAGCACGAAGATATTGTAATTCAGTTGTATTTCACAGGAAAATGAAAATAGTATGTCTCAGAAAATACCCAACAGTTTCGTCCTCCTGGACCTCTTCTTGAAGTGGCCAATTGGAGGACGAAACTGTTGGGCATACATATATATATATATATATATATATATATATATATATATATATATATATATATTTATATATATATATATATATATATATATATATATATATATATATATGTGTGTGTGTGTGTGTGTGTGTGATACTATATATATATTCAATTAAGAGTCCACTCCATAATATAAAAGCTTTACATCCTTCAAAGTGTCATAAATTCCTCGTAAGCCAGACAACCTCCTTCTAAGAATATTTCATAAAGAAATAAATGAAACAGCATGAACTGCGCGTCGTAGGGTGACCACTTCACATGATTTTTACACTCAAAATTCATTCGCGTTCCAATTGGGAAAGAGGTGTGAAGCGACAAATAGATCGCGTACCATACGTGTCTCTCTGAATTACTATTTACGGCCGACGGCGGCAGAAGAGGTCGATCCGCCAGTCGGCGGGTGAGTCGAAATCCCCTAAGCAAATACAACGAAATCGGGCCTTACTGCAACCGAGGCTGTAGCCACCTGACGCCAGACCTCTTGGCATACCCCATTGGAATACTAGAAGCATTTATCTCCAGGCCAGAGGTGATTCTGGGCGGCAGGTGAATTGCCTTGTATTTGCGACGCGATCCGCCCGCATTCGTTTCCGATGGTCTCTTCCACCTGTGGAGGAGGAGGAGGAGGAGTAGGTGAACGTAGGCAGGGCGCCGCCAAGGAACGGGAAGGAGCACTGAACTCTGTCCTAGGTCTATCCGTCCGCCGATACTGACTCGTCCATTCATCTTCATCTCGATATAGCAAACCGATAGCAACAACTGTATAAATTTTCCCTCGTCTTGAATGCCAAAATGGTCTAACGTATTTCGCCATTCGGTATTTGCGTCTAGCCATCAACGGTGGCATTATCGGGTTAATTACCTGGACATTGCCTGAAATAACCCTCCAAGGCTGATTCCATTTACGTGGACTCTTGTTTATGCAAACGATTTAGAATAAATTTGCTTATTATTATTATGTAACAATGGGTAATTGGTGTGGTCAGTAACGCTGTAATTACTCTCTATGATACTGAACGTTTCAAGTAGTGGAATTACTAATAAACGATCTGACAACGTATTAATATTGATCCATGAGCAACACTGTCCATCAAAATGCAACGTATCTCTATTTCCAGAGCTCATGCTTTAGGTTTAAGCCCCCAGGGAATAAACTCAAAACTCTACGGTGACCTTACACTCCTTTTAACTAACCAAGTTCTCTCCAAGTGTATACTAAAAAGATTAGCGTGAAAAAAATTAGTAGTGTTATCAGTCTAAAACAGCCATTCACAAATCCTGATATCACTTCTTTGCAAGGGGATTATTTTTCTGGAAAAGAAAGGACGAAAAGATGTATAAACACAGACCCAGAATGAAGGGAAGGAGGTGACCCACTTCATTTCCCTGAACAATCCCGGAAGCTGCACCAGCAAATGGAACAATTCACTGATATCAACGTAACTAATTCAGCCACGGTTGATTTATGAGTTATCTTCGAGAGTTTTAGATTTAACGTATGTTGGGAATTAATGGAAAAAATGTTAAAAGTGAATGCTAATCGCATGCGAGTACTATGTTAATTACATTATTTTCCCCTTCGGTTTAAAGAGAAATGAGAAAGCGAATAAGAGAGCATAAAGTCTCTCTCTCTCTCTCTCTCTCTCTCTCTCTCTCTCTCTCTCTCTCTCTCTGAAACATCTCCACAACCTATAAAAGAAGAGCAGGCAACATCGCCTACCAATCACCCGTGGACCAAAAAAAGGCTAAAACCGATGCCGTGGATTTATTTGCGAAAAAAAAAGTTTCAATTCTTTGCAATCTTTATTTTTAAATCAATGCCTTCTACTAAGTCTTTACCTAAATATGTTCTCTAATAAAATTGATAATACTCAAGTTCACTGCCGCACCATTGTGCCTGACACAATTGACCTATACCCCATATATTCTCTGGAGTTCGACAAACCTCGGCCTACCTAACTTTGGTGACTTTCTTTCCACCTACGGCCAAGCTTGGAACCCTGTCCCTGATTCTATTTGTTGTGGATGCTGTCACACCCCCCTACCCCCCACCCACCTCTCTAGCACCGAAGTCTATTGATTCCTTGGGGTATACACACCCGACTTAGTCCCCCTCCCCTCTCCCTCTCTCTCTCTCTCTTTCTCTTTTACTCTCTCCCCCGGGGTCTGGCTCGGTCTAGACGGGGCAGTGGGAATACCTGAAAGAACGGGAGCTTATGATGCGAAAAATGTGCACAATACAGAAGTTGAAAGGTGCACGATGTATGTGCACGGTCGGGAGCTTTCAAGCACAAGTTTCGTCCTCGGATCCGTAGTTAGAAGGGAAATGGGATCCGCAGTTAGAAGCGAAATGGGATCCGCAGTTAGAAGGGAAATGGGATCCGTAGTTAGAAGGGAAATGGGATCCGCAGTTAGAAGCGAAATGGGATCCGCAGTTAGAAGGGAAATGGGATCCGTAGTTAGAAGGGAAATGGGATCCGCAGTTAGAAGCGAAATGGGATCCGCAGTTAGAAGGGAAATGGGACCCGTAGTTAGAAGGGAAATAAATAGCGATTTCATCGAATCGTGACATCTTTTCAGAGGAAACGGTTTCATTATTAATAATAATTTGTTTAACAACAAAAAATAAATAAATAAATAAAGCAGTTCTTAAGTGAAGAGGGTATGATACGTAAGTTTTCATAAACAAACAGTGACGTGGTGACTTGGAAAGTCAAAGGAATCATCTGCATGTGGTACACATGACCCTAGAAAAAGCAAATGTTAAAATCGATAGAAGCAATGTGGAATGTTATGAGGAAGTGTGGTATAAAAGATAAGGTGATGCCATTTGTTAAAAAGTTTTTATCGAGGAAGCGAACTCATGTTCCGCGTAGACCTGATGGTGACTGATTTGGCGTAAAAGTAGGCGTAAAAAAAACCGGGAGTGTGGACATACGTGCTAAGCTGTGAGATACGAAAACGAATCGATACTGAAGAGAAACTGCAGAAACTAGTGAGAGTTTGAAAGTTCAAGTGGAGAAGGAGGAGACTTCATATTCGCAAGAGTACGGTTCTGGGTATTAGTGGAAACCAGCAAATTGGTAAAACGAAAATTAATAAGATGATTAATATGAAAAGTACGAAATAGCCGATTCTTGTCGAATTGTTCTGCACTATACAGATTTTCATCAACAACTCAACATTTATAGCATGAATATAATTCGGCAATTATCTTCTCTCTCCTCTCTCTCTCTCTCTCTCTCGTCTATTCTCTCTCTCTCTCTCTCTATATATATATAATCATATTATTTTTTATGATATATATATTATATATATATATAGATATATAAATATAATATATTATATATATATATATGTATAAATATAATATATATCTATATATATATTATATATATATATGCTACATGTGTCTGTAACCGAAATAGAGGATTATAAATGATATATTTTGAGAACAGGCCCTTTCACACAATAAACCAAAGGAAACTTCATCACCGAAATAAATGTTCAAAAACCGATAATGCACCTACAGAGGGAGACCAGTACCAAATCTTTCACTCTTCCAAATTATACACCCTCACGCTCGAAAAGAAGCATACGGTGGGTGGTCTCAAATATGACGGTTGGGTTTGCTCGGTATCTGTCACTTTGGCCCCAGCCGGGCTGATGGCAAAGAATTGCATCGACCAGACTACTTTCCCCGCTTCTCTATCATACTCCCCTATTGTTAGTGGATAAAATAACAAATTGATTAGAAAGTTAGATTTGCAAATCACCAAAGAGGTAATAAACGAATTAACAATAATAATATAGACAAATCTAACCGATGTACAACGCCAACCGTTAGTCTCCTACTGTCAGAGAAGTCCCATTTTCGATTTCATAATCCGCTACTGATACTGGATAAAACAACAAATTGACTAGAAAGTTAGATTTACAAATCACTAAAGGAGTAACAAGCAAACTAACATTTTGTTAGACTCTACAATTATATATTAACATATATTTCTATGTAAAAATAAAACAAAGACTTTCGAACACTTTAACGGTGTTCCTCATCAGTGTAACGTTAAATAGAAATATATTTTAATATATAATTATGGATTTTTTAACAATTTGTTTTCACGAGACTGTGAATTTCTTAACAAACTAACAATATATTATTAGAGAAAAACAAAACAACGTACACCGCGAACCCTTACTCGACTGGCAGACATAACAAGAGCGACCTTCGGCCCTTGAGCCTGATCGGGTAAACAGCAGAACATCGAAAGAGCTTCTAACCGGTAACTGACTAACAGAGGGAATAACCTTACGAAAATCACGAAATAAAATATAGGGACAAAACATTACCATTTCAATTAAAACGATAAAATTATATAAAAGAGCATTCTTTTCACACTTCAAGAGTTTCAAGTATGTAAAGTACTCCAACATGGTAAAATAATCCTGTGCTAATTAGGAAATATTTTGCCATATTTAAGTAGCAGTAAAATACTATAAACCCTGTGCTATAGTATTTTACTCTGTGCTAATCAGGTAATACTATTTTGCCATATTTAAGTAGCAGTAAAATACTATAAGCTCTTAAATTGCAAAACGTATTTTTTTTATCATTTTATCACTATCGTTAGAAAATAAAAGTTATATACAATTTCACTATTACATAAATAAGGCAATATATTACCATTTAATGATAATGATAATGATTCAAAATTACTGTATGCATTTCAGGAGCTTAAAAGTAATTGACCGGTGCATAAATGTAATCTGCAATGTCATTCCGTTCCAAAATACTTATATCAGATCATTCTTACATGAAAACCAACAGGACACAGAACCCAAAGGCCACATCCAGCCAAATCTTCAGGTGAACACAGAGAGCGTGAGAGAATCCCACAGCTCGGAAACAATAGGGAAGAACTACATTTCATACCAACTAATCTCCTATAAATAAATGATAAATACCAGCAACCACCTACGTTAATTTCATAATGTTGCTTCAAAATATTCAAAATATCAGTATTACAGGTATAATTAAGGACATACATTAACATAACTTCACGCGCGATCTATTAATCTATTAGTCAATTACATCAAATATTTTGAGATAATCTAACTCTCCAGTCAATTAAATTGACAGTTCGTCGTTAGTAATATGTAAATTCAATGGTAAAAATTCAAAGGGATGCTAAACATTTTAAAGAAATATTTCACCTATTCAATCATTTATATCAACACTTTCACATTTTCAGTTAATTACGTAAAGTACTTTGATTATTTCATCTAAAAGTTTAGTCTAGTTTATGGAATATTTATCATAATTAAAATATCACATCATATATTCTGTCACTTTTATAGACTATTTTCAGCTATTGACCCGTCAATGTGGTCCTTTAGGTATATTTTAAAAATAACTAAAAATAAATTAATTATAACCTGTCACTCCACCCATGTGCACTGAACATTTCAAGTCATATTCAAGTTCCTTAACTTTCGACCAAAGCGATCTGTGTCGACCCCCATAGCAGCGGATGTCCCCCAAAATATTTGCAATCTTGACACCAATAATTCTTCATTATTCCGTGGCATTTGCCCTAAAACCACACTTTTTCCGTATACGATCATGACCCAGTTAGGCTACACGAAATGCCGCGTGACCTCAGAGACCTGGTATTCGCTTCATTTTCTCAACAAAGCCGACCGTCTTAGGTCGCTTTTCGAAATAAAAGACATAAACTTTTAATAAAGACGATAAGTGTAATTGGAAAAATAACGGTATTGCCATATATAAAAGAATAAAAACTTAATCGTGTTTTGCGTAGAAGTTTCCAACTGCGTACCATTGGCGAGGCATCTGCGCATGCGCAAAGGACCTGAGGGGGAAGAGAACACGCTATATAAAAGGGGAGTTCGACAGCCGCCACCACGACACAGCTACGGGCGACGGGTCCAAACCGACAAACCGAAGTTTAGTGCAATTATAGTGACTTTGTTGTTTTACGTTTTTTTACTAACTCCGTCGACAAAAGCGCAGGTAAGGATGGATTCATTCATTCATAAGAGGAAAGTAAAGCCCCGTCCTCTTAATTCTTATTTCTTTTTGCAAGTTACGGGATAGCTTCGTTTTCACGTGGGAATCTTGACACCTGTAGAGTTACTGGCGAAGTTCCGACCAATTTGACTGAGCAAATATACAAAATTCACGAAGGTTTATCGTAACAGAAAATGAAAATATTTAAGATAGAAGCGGACTTATTTTGTTACATTTTTAAAGCAATTGCAATAAACTGCAATAGGAAACAGAGTAGCGCTGAAAGAGCTTATATGCAAGAATAATGTGCTATCGCACAATTTAAGCAAACACACTACATTCACACAGAAGGGATACGTTCAGATTAAACGGTACATAAGACAATTGAATAAGATATAGTCAGTTTCATCATACATTTGAACATCAATAATAATAATAATAATGTCAAGGGTAATGCATACATTAAAACTTACGAAATACCAAGCATAATTCTCACCATCAAATTTATGTAACATGCATTGAAAGAAACACACCCATCAGTTTCGATACCAGTACACTTTTGTACAGTATATTTACAAGCATGCACGTCCGCAAGCACGCAGTAGTATAAACACACACACACACACACACTGTCGAATTTTTCAAGAAGCTTTGAACATATATATATATATATATATATATATATATATATATATAATATATATGTGTGTGTGTGTGTGTGTGTGTGTGTGTGTGTGTGTGTGTCTGTGTCTGTGTGCGTGTGTGTATGATTGAATTTTTATAACGCTTGAACTTCTTGTGGTAATTTGTAATACCTGATAAGCAGGAAGAGTGAATTGCGTGACTTAGCATTCATGACCTATCATTCCATTGACTAGCTCACAGTATTAGCGAGGAGCCTCACAATGACCTCAGGACACATTCCTTTACCATGCACAAACACACTCACACGCCAGGCACCTTGGCGAATCGTTGGTTTATTACTCGCATGATTAAAAACTTGCTCGGATAATATGAGCGAAAAGTTAAATTCATTCAAGAGGTTCTGTATGGAACTAAAGACTTCGTCATTAGTGTCTAAGAACGCGAAATTCCTTTACCAATACATTATGAAGATGGATGTCAATTTATTTAACATCTTTGAAGCACGTTCATTTTGAATGATGAAGCTCACAATACGCTGACAACCGATATCCCAAAATACTATAATGACTTGGATAGACGCATGAATTATTCTATAGAGAATTACGCATCAGCAGAAATACTATACGCGAAACAAACTTGCATAATCGTTACTTGTTGCGTATGTATGAGCCTTGTACTTGTACAAGTCGGTGATCATGTGTATGTCTATTAACGAATGAATGTATATACACATATCATAAACGCCTTACACATATGCGGGTACGCTTACATTTCATATGGTGAAGGAAGGGAAGCGGGCGTCGTTACGCAAATCGAGCTCGGAATAGGAACTGGAATGGGAATTGGAATAGAGAATTCAGGCCATACGCCAACCGCTGGACCTATGAGGTCATTCAGCGCTGAAAGGGAAATTGACGTTAAGAAGGTCTGAAAGGTGTAACAGGAGGGAAAAATTTTTAGGAGAGGGTGGACAGTCAGATCGAAGAAGGCGAATGTGAACGGGGGTGCAGTAAAAGGAATGAAAGGGGTTGTAGCTAGGGGCTTCTCTTCAGTTCGAATAAACCCATTTCTTTATGTGAAAAAAAGTCAAATTAATCTAGATATACCAGGAAATGCAGAAAATTCTACATTTCATATGAGACTGGCATGAAAAAATGCCTTATTCGGTTCATCGACGATTTACGATTATGACTTAGCTTCAGAGTAATGAACAACTTACATAAACAGGTACACAATGAATGCATGATAGCTATTGTTAAATTTCACAACTTTCACCTGCAACCATAACTTTTAAGTTTTCATATTTTGGGAAATATGTTTTGCTCTGAAACATTTGAGACTAAATAAAAATAATACGGAGACATTTTCTACTCACGATGAGCTTCGATTTCACGCTCAACGATGTTCATTATGCTATGATAATGGTTGGTAACACTTTGAGAGGGTTCAATGTCCTCTCAGAAAGAAGTTTCGTCACATTTCCTTGCCAGAGTCAACGTTTTCTGAAAGAGGGAGTATCTAGAAATACTACGATAAAAAGGGAGGTTAAAAAACCGCAAACGTTTAAAATCCAGTTCACTATACCTTGGGAATAACTTACAGCTGAGTGGACTTATAAATGAAAAGTGCTTCGTCCGCTGCAGGATTCAAACTCATGCCTACTTTAGAAACAAATATAATATGTAAATTAGACCACTGGGCCCTCAAGAGAATTATAAGTTGATATCGATTCTGCTGCACATATGGCTTTCGAATTCAGGTTCTGAGCTTAGAAATCAACAGGCATATCACAGCAATCAGTATCAACTTATATTTCTCTTGATGGCTCAGTGCTCTAAGTCACTGTCTATCGTTTCTAAAACAGGCATCAGTTTGATTCCTGCCGTGGACGAACCGCCCGTCATTTATAATACCCCAAGGGTGTAAGTTATTCCCCAGTTACAAACGACATTTGACGCCTGGCATTCGTGAATATGAAATAATATCGAACGTGTTACTATATATATAATGCATGTATGTATATATATTAAGTATATAATATATACGTATGTATATACATGTATGTATATATATATATATATATATATATATATATATATGTGTGTGTGTGTGTGTGTGTGTGTGTGTGTGTGTGTGTGTGTATGTATACATATATATATATATATATATATATATATATATATATATATATATATATATAATATAAAATATACATTCTCATATGATGTTCCTTAGGGTGATGGAATTCATAATTGAAATTAATAAAATATGAAATGCACAAGATTTCAACCCCCACCATCTAGAAATCAGAGCAGTTACAAGACGTCAACTTTGCATTTGCTGAGTTCGACTGAGCGTTTGGTCATATCATCCTATACAGATCAATTGCCTACCCTCCCTCCGTAGTTGCTCACTGAAACCATATTAATAATCCCATTGCGTTTCAATATAGCGTTTTAAAGGAAAGCCATTGACGAAAGTCCGCTTGGAAAACATAGCGAATTTCTGCATTAGTCTGCATAGAATTTAATTGTAAAGGCCCCATACACTGAACGATTGTCTGAACGACTGTGTATCGTTCCAAAAACAGTCAATGGGCTTGTCTGAATGCAAAAGTGGGCGGAGCTTCGTGTCTGAACGATCTCGGCGGGTATCTGTCACGACCAGGTTACTGGCTTGCGACTTAAGTCTGTCGGTGCGGAGATCGTTCATATAGTATGAATAGTGTGTATGTGTGTGGGTCGATAACGACAATCGTTCAGACAGTCGTTCAGACAATCGTTCAGTGTATGGGGGAACTTCATGCGTTTGGCATGTACTGATATCTTAAATATAGATGGTCTACGCTAATCCACCTATTGAGGATTATCCACCTCAAGTTAAAACTTCACTCGTTGTTTCTTCACTCTCGCCCACGATTTTCTGTTTGGGTTAAATGCTCCCGTGCCACTTTGCACAAGGAAGCTGTACTTTCCAGTCCCCATTCTTTTCTGGAAGGTATTATGTATTATGTTACATTTATAAGAGGAAAACCTGAGTGTTATCTTAAGAATCTAGCGTCACAAACTGACAGTCGCTCGACGATCTCTTGACAAGTAGTCAAAACAATGGTTATTTGCCTCTTGCCATCTTTTTCTGTTTATAATTCTTTACATGAAAACAAGGCGTAATCCGACCTCCAGCTTACTCTAGGCACGTTGTTTCACCAACGAAAATTAAAATAAATACGCTACATTTTATTAGAAATATTTGGTATGTGCTGTTTAACATGCACATCATTTATTTTGACATTTTTGTTTAATAAATAAATCATAAATATCCCATCTTAAAATTCCTGTATCTCTAATTCCAAGCGATACATCTTTTTCAGACCTTTTTAGGGTTTTCCAAAGGGCTTTCCTAACCAACACCCTTCCTTCCCCCCACAATCCCCAACAACAAGAACAACTACAGTAACAGCAACAACAACAATAAAATTTGTAGGCTTACTCCCCGAGCAAGCTATAATGTTGAAACACAAAATACGTCAAATGTGATTTGTATAAAATAACCCTAAAATAAATTGCGCATCTTGACCATTATATCTCGTTCTTACACTGCATCCATTAGTGCTTCTGCAAATTTATATGCGAAGTTTTCCCTGAGACATACTTAGCCCCGGGAGTCTGGTCTGGAATTTTTTTTTTAAACTATATTATCAACCTATACTTTCCTCTTATTATTCTTCTTTACATTTCCCTGACTATCAAATTATTCCTACCTTTACATTTCCTGTCACACAATACCATTGTACAAAGCCTTTATTTAAACACCTATAGCTGTTACTACAACTACAACTACAACTAATACTACAACTACTACACTACTACTACTACTAATAATAATAATAATAATAATAATAATAATAATAATAATAATAATAAAAATAGTATTATTAAGATGAACCCTATTCAAATGCAACAAACCCACAGGGGGGGTGGGGGCGGGGCACTGACTTGATAGTCAAGCTTCCAAATAATATGGTATTCATTAGGATGACGTAAGAGGAGTTTACAGAAAGAAGAGATCTCGCTCATTATAAAAGAATAAATTAATAAATACATAAAAATGTATTAAAATGCAAGAAGAACAATGTATCGTATTAGGGTACGTAGCAATGCATTGCATCTTCGCTTGGTAACAACTAATAAATGCTGTTACTATTTGCTCTCATAAACAAGAACCTGCAATTTTTTTAAAGTGAAGCAATTGATGGAAACTCTCTCTCTCTCTCTCTCTCTCTCTCTCTCTCTCTCTCTCTCTCTCTCTCCTCTCTCTCTCTTTTTCTCTTCTTTTTTTTCACGGCGTCGCCCACCAGTTGCTAACTTGCGCTTATCCAGATTTGCCCTTTAGCGGCGCGCGCGCCTGCTGGGAATACCCTACGTTGTCCAGCAAAATTGAACGGAGATCTTTTAATCCCGCCATGTCAACCCCTGCGTCGAGAGAAGAATGGAGAGATTGTGTGAAAACAATATTTGTTTTTAAAAAGTGATTTTCATTTTTATTCACATATAAACAAAGTCATTTTCCTTTTTATTCACATATATCAGGAGGCCCCAACGGGACGGGTAGCTTAAATCCGTGCCTGAGAAAATAAAAAATTAAATAATGAATATGGAAAGACTGGGTTCTACCATGAAATAAGGCGAGAAAGGGGCATGATATTCTGGGGGAAACACGATCATTGAGAGAATTCCATAGCATTTAGGTGTGCGGAATTTAGCATTTCTTTTTAATCTATATATATCTTGTTTCAAATTCTAGGAACAAGAATAATTACAAACACACACATGGATTATATATATATATATATATATATATATATATATATATATATATATATATATATATATAATATATAATATATATATATATATATATATATATATATATACATACATATCACACATACATAAGTAGTACACACACAAACACACTTATATATAATATATATATATATATATATATATATATATATATATATATATATATATATAATATATATAGTAATAGATAAAAATAACACAGCAAAGGTCGGATTTCCATCATACTGATCATCACGAAATGCTGATGCCACCAATATGAAATTAGCCATTACAACAGGTTGTGGAAGTCACTCCACAATTCTATTTCCTCCAAGTCTAAAGTCAACCATCTTTTTCCTTCTAACTTTTCCCTCATATCCTGCAGGACTGGAACAACAGATGGAGCCACAAGAGCCATAGTAGTAGGGTTACCAGTCCTGTCACTGAATGAGCTGTAATTCACAACTAACCCTTCGGTATAAAAATATACAAAGGATCCGTTTGCAACTATTACTACTACTACTACCACTACTACTAATAGTAATGATAATCAATATTACTAATATTATGTAGGTATCCTGCTAAACAATGTGGCCTTCTTTCTTTTCACCGGCATAAGTTAAAACTCCGGTGAGTTTTCTCCATCAAGAAAGGTAGAGGGGGTCTTAACGCAAGACCCTACGGAACTCCACATATACTTTGAGGACGACCACCGCCGTTCTCTGGACTTCCCCCTTCCCAAGGTCTTGGATTCTTTACATATACTCTGAGTATATTTAGAGGACCTTACCACTTCAACACCGACGCTTTTTCAACGTACCTTTTTTTTCTCTTTTTTTTTTTGCCAGCGAGGTTCTGTACACTTAAAGTATCGTGTCCTGTGATTTCTGAGTATTCCTCACCGTTAATGAAGAGAGAATATCGGCCCATTTATTCCTCTTGCCGTGTGCCACAGAGGAAGAACTCTTAAGAACAAAGAAAGGGTAAAGTACAAAATAAATTCCGCTACCGCTGCAACTGCCCAACAGAGAATGTTTGAGAACGGGGTCTCGAACAAATAATAATAATAATAATAATAATAATAATAATAATAATAATAATAATAATAATAATAATAATAATAATAATAATAATAAGGCAAAGTAACAAGGACTGAAGGGATAAAGCTACCAGATGGGAGCAACATCAAACACATAGATGAGACGGGGTACAAATACCTGGGAATAATGGCAGGAGGGATATAAAACACCAAGAGATGAAGGACAAGATCAGGAAAGAATATATGCAGAGACTCAAGGCGATACTCAACTCAAAACGCCGGAAATATGATAAAAGCCATAAACACATGGGCAGTGCCAGTAATCAGATACAGTGCAGGAATAGTGGAATGGACGAAGGCAGAACTCCGCAACATAGACCAGAAAACTAGGAAACATATGACAATACACAAAGCACTACACCCAAGAGCAAATACGGACAGACTATACATAACACGAAAGGAAGGAGGGAGAGGACTATTAAGCATAGAGGACTGCGTCAACATCGAGAACAGAGCACTGGGCAATATCTGAAAACCAGTGAAGACGAGTGGCTCAAGAGTGCATGGAAAGAAGGACTGATAAAAGTAGACGAAGACCCACAAATATACAGAGACAGGAGAATGACAAACAGAACAGTGGAATGGCACAACAAACCAATGCACGGACAATACATGAGACAGACTAAAGAACTGGCCAGCGATGACACATGGCAATGGTTACAGAGGGGAGAGATCAAGAAGGAAACTGAAGGAATGATAACAGCGGCACAAGATCAGGCCCTAAGAACCAGATATATCCAAAGAACGATAGATGGAATTAACATCTCTCCCATATGTAGGAAGTGCAATACGAAAAATGAGACCATAAACTACATAGCAAGCGAATGTCCGGCACTTGCACAGAACCAGTACAAAAAGAGGCATGATTCAGTGGCAGAAGCCCTCCACTGGAGCCTGTGCAAGAAACACCAGCTACCTTGCAGTAATAAGTGGTACGAGCACCAACCTGAAGGAGTGATAGAAAACGATCAGGCAAAGATCCTCTGGGACTATGGTATCAGAACAGATATAAAACACCAAGAGATGAAGGACAAGATCAGGAAAGAATATATGCAGAGACTCAAGGCGATACTCAACTCAAAACTCAACGCCGGAAATATGATAAAAGCCATAAACACATGGGCAGTGCCAGTAATCAGATACAGTGCAAATAGACCAGACGTAACGTTGATTGACAAAATCAAGAAGAAAGTATCACCCATTGATGTCGCAATACCATGGGACACCAGAGTTGAAAAGAAAGAAAGGGAAAAAATGGATAAGTATCAAGACCTGAAAATAGAAATAAGAAGGATATGGGATATGCCAGTGGAAATTGTACCCATAATCATAGGAGCACTAGGCACGATCCAAGATCCCCCCTGAAAAGGAATCTGGAAAAACTAGAGGCTGAGGTAGCTCCAGGACTCATGCAGAAGAGTGTGATCCTAGAAACGGCACACATAGTAAGAAGAGTGATGGACTCCTAAGGAGGCAGGATGCAACCCGGAACCCCACACTATAAATGCCACCCAGTCGAATTAGAGGACTGTGATAGAGCATAATAATAATAATAATAATAATAATAATAATAATAATAATAATAATAATAATAATAAAAAATAATAATAATAATAATAATAATAATAAAATCTAATTGTATGAATAATAATAATACTTATTTTGATTGTCTCGGTCCTCTTCACAAAAATATAAATAATTTGAACACGTAACTTTTATGCATTTATACTTATATGAACATATGCTTGTACACTGCATATCCATATACGTACACTTTGTTTTACACACCAATGATAAGACATTTACTATGCTAAAACATAAATATTTATCCAGAGCACCCTTAAACTCTACGCATGTTATCTACCAGATTTCAATTTTAACACTATACGAGCAACAACCGCATTGAAACCCATGTAACATATTTCTACTCTTCTTCCTCTCCTTCTTTGAGCCAGACGTAGGAAGTAGGACAAATCTGGGTCAGGCATTATGGGAAATAACGAGAAAAAACAAAGACTAAGATGCTGCTCGACTCGACCGCCTAAAAGATATAGGACAAGTTGATTTCTTTAAACAGGCATCTCTTAAATCTTATAAATAATTTTGATTATAAGTACAATAGATTAAACAGTGACAACTGTGATCATTATAGTAAAATATTGCGCCTGCAGGATTAGAAATCAAAAGTAAAATGATGAATACGTGTATTGTAGTAAAATAAATAATAAAAAGTACTTAATATTACTCTAAATACGAATTTAGAACCGAGGGTGAGTAAAACTCAAACTTTCATTCCATTTGGTCTGCAAATTTTCAATCAAAGCTATTTTTCACTCAGACTTCTATATACAGTTTTCCTTACGCCAACCACCACCTTCCGCACGAAACAAAGGCCTAAATCACGTGTCCCTAAAAAAAAAAAAACAAACGAAGAGCAGCAGCAGCATATAATAAACCGAAGAGGTTAGCGCTCCCTCAGGAAACAAGCTAATGCCATTACCTTGAGGGTCGTCAGGCGACGCAGCTGGGTGTCGTGACAAAGGAAGGCGGAAAAGAGCGACAATTGTCGGGAGAGGAAAAAAAAAAAACAAAAAAAATAGTCTAGGGAAGCAGAGAGAGAAAAAAATCTGAGTGAGTAAGAGGCGCTATACAATAGTACACAAAAGGGTCCACAGCAACGACAGGGAATAATTAAATGTAGTATTCATTCAAAACCATAAGTCAGCCAATGAAATTATGCGAATAATCAGAAGAGTTTGATAATAGTTATATAATTAATTTGTATGTTTAGTATATTTGTTTAAAAGTGTACTTTGCAAATCATGTCTGATGTTGTAATTTGCAAGTTATATGTCTATCTTGCAAGATTTCTCCAGGCCGTATGTTACACACAAAAAGCAAAAACACGGGTTCCCATTTCCTGAATTATAATGTTACCTACTAGCTTATTTACATCCTTGGGTTACACATAACATACTTAATATGCAACCACTTCATGTACTTTACATATGAAATTTGTGTCTGTGCTTGAGAGAGAGAGAGAGAGAGAGAGAGAGAGAGAGAGAGAATGCCTAATATGAGTACCTGTTCATCGAGTGTTTTGCAATGGCATAGCAATTATTTCCTTTGGTAAGTTACATTAATTCTCCTCTTTTCTATGAAAAACTTTTACACCTAATAACCTTAAAAATTGCTGAAGTTTCCGTTCGAATGTAGCACCTAGAATTAGAAACTCTACAGAAAATGGGCGAATAAATCTTTATCTAGGTAAACAGTACCAATTATACAGTCTACATCAGAATATATAAGGCAAACGTACCCATATGTGCCTTAAAAATTAACAAAATAATTCTTAGACGATAAAAAAACAGTATGTATGTATATATCTTGTAACGTGCCTTAGTAATCATCTACCTTAGACCAGTGTTAATAATTGCTCTAAAAATTTATTAGTTTTTAATGTCAAGACATTGAATAAATTGTACTCAGCAGAACGATTTTATTATATTCTATAAATATAGAAAAACATTCCACTTATTCAACACCCTAAACTATTATGATGAACGGAAACTATATAATGAAAAAAAAAAAAAAAAACTCTTGCAGTATGATAAAAACGAACCCTGTTTCTTCTCGCTTTCAGATATGTCTTGGATGGTATCCGTCGCAGTGGTGGCCACAATGGTCAGCCTAGTTCACAGTGACGCTGGACACTTTTTCGCAGAAACTCCAAAACATTTGCCCAGAATCGGACGACGTGGTGATCTGCCCCCTCTGGTTAGTAGTGCCTTTTCTTTGTTTGCAATGATTTATTTGTGTCAATCCTTTGCTGGTATGACAAAATGGATGCTCATGCATTGGAGCTTCCTTTATTTCACACATGGTTGCTTATGAGTTAATCAACAGCATTTACTCCTAAAATACAACGCCACAGTAAAATGAGTAAGTTTCAGATAATCTTCAGTGCTTTTAAATGAATGAAATTTCCATACAAAGTCTGGTTTTCAAATTAATTATGTCGATGCATGTAATTCGAAAATATCATCGTGTTGCCATCCTTGCTTTTCATACTGTAATTATTACGTGTTTCCAATTCCAAAGTATCTTCACATGAACAGTACTACACAGCATAGACAAATTACAGCAAAGTAATCTTAATTGTAAACATTAAGCTGCGACTGAAAATGTAGCCAATAAATAATGATAATAACAAAACAGCACGCTGAGAAAAGAACATTTGTTCTTGGGTCTCTACATTGACAAAAAAAAAAAAAAAAAAAAAAAAAAGAAAGAAAGACCGTACCTATATAGGATACATGGACTGGGTTTTGGTATGGATGAAAATGAAGACGTATGGCACTTTTAAGGGAATCATTCTGCATCTTGCCCCTATATTTCACACAAAGTAACCAAGGCTGGTGGCAATACTGAAGTTGGGAGTGTCCTATTTACCGAAAGAATTGTCACCTTTGTTATACGGAAATACAGCCATAAGAGGTATCCACATTCGAAGTGCGATTAAGCTATGCTATTTATATTGTTTAACATATTCTATTTATGAGCTTTTATTTTTATGTCCGTAGACCAACAATAACTCTGTTTTTTAATCTAAGGCATATAATTTGAACAATCTGAGAAATTTTGTGATATGTAGTTCAACATTTTCTACGTCTTGTATAATAATCAAAGGAATGAAGTATCCTGTGATGAATTTTCCTACAATCATAATGTTATAATTCATACACCTAATTAAGCAATGGATAATATTAGTGATATCTGGTGATATTACTTAACTTATTAGTCTACTCCCTTAAATAGTTTAGAAAAAAAATACACTACCAAACGTTTCCCCTATGTGTAGTACCACGATAAAAAAAAAAGAACCACGATAAAAAAAAAAATTTTTACTAAAGACCCGAAGTATATATGTATGACAATGTTCTTAATTGTCCATAACACTCGAATTAAGAAAATATTTACGAAATGAATAGTAGTAACGCAATACCAAAATTTTTTTCGTCTAGTCGTGTGTCTTATTTGTTAAAATACATGCACTTCAAACCTAATGGAATTAAAAGGTCTGCTCTATTTATGCTAGCAAACGATTATCAAAAGCGATCACAAGAAATCAACCTTTTACAGCACTTCGACTGGCAGACAGATTCAAAATAATAGGTAGACAGAGCCCACTCTTCCGCCAAGGTCAGGGAACGACGCCTAACGATAGGTGTGATTAAGAAGAGGTTAAGAAATAAGCTCGACATGACAAATCTAATGCACGTTAACCAAGAATATGAGAATTAGTCATTTCACTACTAAAAATAAAAGACAAAATTATATATGCTTGTGGGTATCAACCCGGTATGCATCCATCCACCTCTGTCAAGTCCAGATAAACTCATGCCAAGTAACGTGACTGTTGCACGATGATATAGTTTATTAATATGATTTGTCGACTACACAATATAGACATGGTGTAGTAGGCTATATACTAATACTTTGATCCCCGAGGGGCTAATACCAAATTACACGGCGTCCAAAGGACTCCGCCTTGTTTATAGTACAGTACTAGCACCTCGGAGTATACCATACTATTGTATGCTGAGCTCTCAAAAATGCTTTGCTGTGCTAGTCACAAAAGTATGAAAACATGAAAGACTTCGGATTACAATTCGTTGCCCATTAAGCTGCTTTACGCGGTGGTCAGCCAAATGCCAACACAATAGATATCATCACCATTATGGGAGAGCATATTTTTCAAATTTCCCGACCGCTGCATTCCATTTTCATCATGCCTTACCCATTACATATTCCATAAACTACCTCCTCCTGCCAAAATTTCCTCCCATCGGCTGTAAACTAGCCTGTCAAGTGTGTAGACAAAAGTACGAGCTACAATACCCATCAATCGAGAAGCAGTGGGTTTGGCGTGTTACTAGCATTACTGCTTGGCTATATGCTGTGAGGCAGTTTACCGGTAATGTTGTGAATATAATTCTTTTAGCGTGGGTCAGTTAAAAAGCATCGATAATTCTATAGCCCAACACTAGGTCTATAGCCTAAGCACCAAACCAGTAGGGGGGTAGAGCCGTCAGTGCCCCTTATAGGGTGCACTGCAGGCATTACTAAAGGTTCTTTGCAGCTTCCCTTCGGCCACCGGCTGCGACCCCTTTCATTCCTATTACTGTATTTCCATTCACATTGCCTAACATCTTGCTATCCACCTACTAAAAATGGATGCAGGCTTATTCGGACCTTGGCTGATTCGGACCTTAATCTTGGCTGATTCGGACCATTTGCTAGGCTGATTCGGACCCATACTAATAATTTTATATTATAGTAATGGGTATTTCTATATAAGCATTCTGCATCGTTCGTCCCCGCGAATACGAAAGCCACCAGGAATTGGGGCGTCAAATGTATATTTCGCCGTGTTTAGTACGAGCCCCTGGGGGTTAATTACAGTCGTCCGAATAAATATTACTTAAAATTCTTGTTCAGGAGGTAAAACTGCATAGAAAAATCAGCCAATCATATGAAGGTCCGAATAAGCCTGGATAAAGGTCCGAATCAGCCTGGTCCGAATCAGCCAAGGTCCGAATAAGCCTGTTCTCCTAAAAATTAATTCATAGCGCAACCGCGACTGATTCTTCCTGCTACACCTTTCAAACACTACTTTCAATTTCCTTCCCATCACTGAAAAGCCACATGGCCCCAGTGCTTGGCCTTTTGTAGTGAAACTATAGGAAAACGTAATTTATGACCACAACCCTAAGTATGGGCCCGGTTTGTTAAAAAATGGCGGTTCGGTGTTACACCCACCAAAATTTAGCAACAATCACATAATAGTTGCCTGCCCTACCCTAGTAACCAAATAAGTACCCAGTGGCAGCGCCATCCCGCTGCCCATTTTCTTTCACGTTAACAGTTAATGACATATAGCGTTAGCCTGTCACTTAGACCTACCTTTAACTGACAAGGAGCTCTTGGGGCTTTTTGATGTGGTGCGTGAAGGCATACCTTCTTGTAGCATTTAAGTTTGACCTCAAAAGGTACTATACTTGTCACTACACTGAAGATAAATTAACCATATTGAGAGACAGTTGAGAGGATCGGCAATCGCATAATCACCTGGAGTTAGGTCAACAACTTTCTCTTGCGTAACATCAACCTACGTCACTGTCGTGGACTATTCTTCGTCTACGAGAGATATTGGTGCATTTTTTAATGAAATGTGACAGTAATTCCTTTATTATTTATTGCTGGAAAATGTTGATAAGAAATTTAGAATCGAATTTTACGCTAGTAATATATCATTCTTGGGTATTAAGTGTACAAGTTTTTACTCTTATTCTAATGATATTTGTCATTATTCCCGATCAACCTTTAATCTAGAACCATTTGTATGTATGTATATAGTATGTGTGTGTAATATATATTCATTGCTTGATTAGTGTGGAAGTAAGTCCACCGAAATATAGTCCTTAGCTTTAAATCCAGTGTTTTAATGGGTCATATATATCTATATATATATATATATATATATATATATATATATATATATATATAATATATATATAGATATATATAATATATGTAATATATTATATATATCTCTTCTCCAGCAAATGTTTCATGGTAGGTAGTACCACCATTAGATCTTCAGTGGCCTAATAGCTATATCCTCAAACAAATCATTAACTTTTGTACTCAAATTTTTCTAAACTGTGTCCACGAGATTAACATAAATACGCTCCTACACTCTTAGAGAAATAAGGGGAAAGACTTTTCATTATCTTTCCCACCACATGAAATTAAGTGAGTCTACAATGGAAAAGAGACTACAGACGGTAAGATTATCTCTGTCCGAAATTTGGTGGAGCTAAATAGAGCAATTAAATTATAATTAAGAGAACCAAGATACCTATTCCCTCTGTTCAACACCTTTAACGGTGTTAATTGCGAGTTAATACCTGACGATTAAAACAACAAAAGCTGTAAAGTGTACCGTCTCAGCCCTGTTCCTTACGACAGGTAGGTACAGTTATAACAGATTCACTCTAGATTTTAAAATTTGCCTAAACAAACGCAGTCTCAGGCAGTGATTAAAAAGTGCTTATTCCAATCCACGGAACTCATTCGTTGCTTCTGTTACCCAAGGATCCTTTCCTTCGTCAATTTGGAAGTAGACCCCACCATCTTAGTTTTCTATAAAAGAAAACTATTGTGGTATATATATATATATATATTTATTTATTTATTTATTCCTTCCACCAAAGGTTGTCCCGGATCTGACCAGTAGCTAATTTCAAATTAATAAAAGAGGAGAGTGAGTAACCATGAATTCCTGAGAAACTAATGATGAACTATTGCGCACAGAGCTCTAAGGAGGTTTCTTTTTTTTATGGACAATTAAGTATAATTCAATTACAGTTATGTAGCTATAGAAACGAATGCTGGTAAATCCTACTTAACATCATTGAGGATGTGTGGCGAATCTGCCTACTTATAACAATGTGTTTACATCTGAAATCCAATAAACACTAAACAAACTACACAAGTGGAAAGTGACTTCGGTGTGCAGTAGTTATCTTACTCGTTTTATTCATCACTCAGCAAACATCTCTGCTTCAGGGACCACAACAGCATACGTGACAGCAAAGCAAAAGAGCGTTCTGTAACAAATCCTCACCAGCAACTTGATCCTATTTTCCCAAAATGCTGTTACTCTGCTTCTTTCTTAAATATCTGCTACATTATTGACCATTGGTATAATTGGAAGCATTTTTATAACATCTTCATTGCTCAAAACAGACTTGGTAGAGGTAACAAAATAGGTCAAAAGCTCTTTTGCTCCTATGAAAAATATATTTCAAGGAAATACTTAGTTTTAGGTATTAAAACTCGTCTTTTTGCTAAAATATTAAGTTTTTCTTGTTAATAACTTTATTTTATTATTCTTGACATTCTAGGCAGACCTATGTATCAAATACCACATGATCAACCACAATATGCTGTACAGTATAACAAACTGCAACTGCAGGGAATAGCATATGTGTAAGAATATATGAATGACAAATTGTTTGATGGTTAACTTGTATTGAAGGTCAACCTCCTGAATGAAGAAGACCCCAGAGGAACGAGTGGAGGAGGAGCTCCAACTGGCAGCAGTATGACAGAGGCTCTGGCAAAGGTTGACGGTGATGGCGATGGCTGTGTCAGCCTACCAGAGCTACTTCGTATTCCTATGATCAGAATTGCCATTCTTCTACAAGACCCAGCTTTAATTGCTCCACATGTAGATGCAGATGGTGAGGAAAAGCTTTTCAAAATCATATAAAATTGTGAGCTCTTAACTTTTTATATGCTCAGTAGGGTGTCAATAACAGAGAGCCTTTGATGTTCACAAGAATTTCCACGGTTATTAATAAGTGTCCTTACCCAACTCAGAAATATAACATTACAGTAATATTCCATGAATGAATTACAAAAAGAAATGCCAGGTTGGATGTTGGAATGAATTCGGAAAAAGCAGAATGTTTTGCAAGCATCTCTGAACTAGAACAAAAATAATTTCGGAAGATACAGAAACAGTAAGCTTGTTAAAAACTCCTGTAACTGGGACTTATTACATACAACATCTGCCCATGCAAGGGTACCAGCAAAATCTACAATATTTGGTATACTCTGTGGATATTTTCATTTGAATGAGCCATCACATAGAAACATCCACCTCTCTTGTGTGATTAGCTATCATTATTTTAGTTACAACATTGTTATAATAAAAATAAAGAGGTTTGAGGATAGTTATTTGGTGGACTTCTGTAGCCGACACCACATTATCAGTCTTATGTAAAGATAAAATGTGAACAAGATTTTAATTTAAATGACAGTTTCTTTGCAGCATCATAATCAATTATTCAATTTTCAGCAGCAAATGAAAGTAGTGATGATTACGCATCAGATCGTCGGCCAGAACCTCGTCTGTTGCGCTACCTGAAGTAAATATCAACCTTGAGAACACAGTAATCGACCTCCCCCGAAGAGAGCTCTTGATTTATTTCCACCCTGGTTGACGGACTTTGGACAAGACCTGATTTTGGGAAAAAGACTCCCTAAAATAGCCAAAGACGTATACCTGTACACAAGCCTTATCCCCTAATGGAAGGATATATCCCTTTCCAATGCCTTGATTTTCTTTTGATTTGATATTCCCTTTCATAAACAGTTAAAAACTTGAAAGTGAATAGGCAGTCCTTGGTATATGACAGGGGTTCCATCCTTGAGACGCATCATAAGCCAAAAATCGTCGTAAGCAGAGACATCGTCGAAAATCGTCAAAAATCCTAAGAAAACTTACTTTTAATGCTTTGGGTATGTTGAAAACTATGTAAACTACATTTTTATTGCATGTTTATAAAATAAAACTTCAAATATTGATTATTTTGCTTTTTTGGAGTCATATGTCTTCCGTCAGATTGGCGTCGTTAAGAGAGTCATATTTCTTCCGTCGGATCAGTGTCATAACTCTGGAACATGCGTTGTAAATCTGGAAAACATTTCTGATGAATATAATTGAAAAGCGTTATAAACTTATAGCGTCGTAAGCTGCAACCGTTGTAAACCAGGGACTGCGTATAGACCTTAATTCTTAAAAGCCAATGATTTCATTTCTTTGATGCAATGAGACAATTATTTTCCATTCAGAATCGATATAAAACCACTAATAAAAGAACCATAAAAATATTATCCATGTTTCCATGAAGGGGAAATTATATCCATATGAAATCTTCCAAGAGACCCTCAGGAATCATTTTCTGAAATGCTAAAATTCTCTTGAAAACTTTTAGAAACTTTGTTAATAAGCTTTGTGTGTGTACAAGTATGTTGTCCATGTCTATGCCAAACCTTTGAAAAATGTAGCAGATAACATTTATCTGTTTAGGTTTGCTGTGAACATATTTATTTTATAATTTAAATACTAAATTATTTATTTACATGCAATATTCTTTATCATTTATATGTTCTGTTATTGCCCATACATAAACATTACATTTTCCTCATCGTTACTTAATCCTAAAGCAGTTTAAAACTATAAGTTAAGCCTATCGAATGAGCAATACCCATATCATTATCATATCACCATACAGTATTTCTTGATAAAAGCAGCAGTAACCTTTCTATATTATTATAAATCAACAAGTTAACAAACTTGACAACAAAGTACAGTAGGGTATAGTAATACAGAAACAAGTTACAAAATTTTTTACCAGCAACATTTATTTGGATGTTCATTGACTCAATTTGTTCATGGTATAGCTAGATGGATCTCAGTTTTACATTTCTTTGCATAATGGTTTAGATGCTGTAACTAGGGAACAATTTCTTCCAGTGCTTGCAATGCTGAGGAAACCGTTTCTTCTACTACCTCCAGCATAAAACAACAATCTCTGAATAAAGGTTCAAATTAACACCATCCTCAGTTCCCTGTTGTTCTTTGTGTATGTGTGTGTATGTATATATATACACACATATATATAAATATATATATACCATAACTGAAAACTGAAACCTTTACTATCCACAACATTACCTACAATGCAGTAATACGAAGTTTGTTGCGCTCCTTTTGCGTGTGGTCATCACTTCCAGTTTACTCTCTGTACATTTTGCTTATATTATTCATACTCACAATATATCTGTACCCTCTAGTTCTTCCTCAGTCTGTGATAAACAATCATATCTTAATATTTAACTTATATCCCTATTCATAGTCCTAATCTTGTGACCTCAATTTCAAAGAGCATGCTCTGATTCCATTGCTTAAAATCTACACAACATGAAGAATGGAGCTGAGATCACTCAGGTGTATAGTTGTGTGTGCTGAGGTTAGAAATGCAGCAGTGAAGATTATGATTATTTATCTACAAGTTTGAATCTGATCCATTCTGTCTTGAGTGAAGGACCTCTCATGACATGCATTGTAAAATTCAGTATACTTGGGACACATATCTGTAAGAAAAATTAGGTATACCATAGATGTTAAAAATAGTCCAAGGTCGAGTTTGATTTTTTCTGTATTTTTGAGCTTAAAATGAAATGTGGCTGCTTCTTTTGTAGCATTTGTGAAATCTTTCCTGATATGCTTTGTGAATGGAATATTTTCTCAATATTTTATAAACTTTGTAATACTGTACTCTTTTAATTCATGCCATAGTTGATTATACAGTCAACTTGCTTCACATCATATGTATGTTGACTCTGTAATCAGACCATCCAGTTTAATAAGTGTGTGTTTGTGTGCATGTTGATTTTGATGGATACATTCTATGGTAGAGGTTTTTGGTGTTTGCCCTACATTCAATATACTGAGGCTGTACAAACTACATACAGTATTATCTTCTGACATTTTCAGTAAACAAATATATTTACAATGTTAACATACATGGTAGCAATTAAGTTTTTATGTAAAAATTGGGTTAGCTGCACCTTGGTTTTTTTGGAAAGAGAACGGTCTATGCGAATGCAACCAGCCAGTGTACAAGTTTTAGAAATAAAAGAAGTGAAGCCTTTGAGTTTTCTGTACCTAAAACACTGACAAATATACTCTATATAGTAAAAACTTACAAAAAATTTCAGATGAGATATTGGAAAGATATGACCATTAAATATGAAGATTCACGGTCAAAGTGCATTTAGAAGATTTTACTGCTAATGAGCATGTGGCTCAAAGATGAGATGTCCAATGACAAAGGACAATGAAATTAGTTTGAGAAGCATTACATTGTAAAGCAGGAACTGTAGGAAGGCCTAAGAAATCATGGGAGCTCTGGCATAAAATGCTCAGGGCAGAGATGAGTGAAGAGAAATTACTTCACATACCCCTAATTATTATTCAGAAGATGAACCCTATTCATTTGGAGCTTCCAAAGAATATGGTGTTCATCAGGAGTAAGAGAAGGTCAAGAGAAAAACCAAATGAAGCGATCTCACGTATTAAAAAGAAAAAATAAATTAATAAATACATAAAAATGTATTAAAATGCAAGGAAAATAGCTTTAGGATAGTGACTGCATGTTTGCTTGAACTTTTGATGTTCCAATTGCACGACATCCTTAGGGAAACTGTTCCACAGTCCAACTGTGTGAAGAGTAAAGGACCTCTGGAACTGAGTAGTTCGACAGCAAGGCGCATGCACTGCACACTGGTGCTGCTGCTGTTCAGTGACTCTGGTTGGAAGACCTTGAAATTTTGGGGAAGTTACCAGACATAGGGGACTTGCTAGCATAATCACATGTTCCTGCCCTCTACAGCCCAAAAAACTTCTCCACACTTTCAGAAATCTTGGAACTACAACCTAACATATGAAGCATAACCTGAAGTAGCTCAATAATCTCATTTTACCTTTTCTCAAACATCTTAATTGTACACTAACAGAAATTTACATCACTGACTCATAAGTATTAACAATTTCAAAACCGAGAGTTAACTTCAAAAGGAACTTCAGTCACAGCAAAAGGTAAACTGAGCAATTTTACTTTACAAAAGAAGCTTATTTATGAATGACAAATGTAGGGGGGACAAAATTGGGATACTAAGCAAACTTTTTTTCTTATGTGTAGAGTCCATGTAAACTAATACTAGTTGGCATTGCAGTTAACTAATACCTGTTACAGTTACAGTTATAATCTTAATTTTCAACTATGGAGCATTACTAAAACCATTGAAGGAAACCTAATATATAGCACTAATAATTTTATTCAAGAGCAAAAGTTGAATCAAATAAAAACTAGAACATCTTCAAGATCAGTTGGCAACTCAGATACCCGTGTAAACTCTTTACAAGAATTTAAACTAATGATTTTATTGATGGGAAAATCATTGTTAACCTTATTCAAATGACAATCAGACTAGTTAGACTGGAATTTGTCTTATTTTTCAACAGATGATGGGTGTAATTCAAACAGGTGAATTGAGGCCAGGGAGATCATGTGCTAATGACTGGGAAGATACCTGGCCTTTTTTATGTCAGTCAACACCTGGATGACATTCGTCACTTCCTACTGGCCACATCTAAAAAATCCCTCATCTACTCATGCCTGGTTATCTACAATACATACACCGATAGTACATGAATTAATTCATACAGTACAGTATCACTGTAAAAAGATAATAAAAACACACATAAGAAATATTTTTATTGTACCAAATTTGAGCATAATGTTTCCACTTCCAGAAGCACCTATTGAACACATGAAGTAATCTGCCAGATGATAATGGGTCAAATCTCGCAACAAGAATGAAGAATCCATTTCAAACTTGAAATAAATATCCCTGTATTTCCAAGAAATTTTTCAACTTGGAGAGTAGAAATAACATGCAATACCAAGTTACAAATGCATGTACAAGATTCAGTATCATCTAACGACTAGTCATTAAGGATAATGTTTCACTTTACAAGCTATATTTCAGTATTGTGTGCCTAATTATTATGGATAAAATCAATTAGACAAATGCTTGAAATCTTACTGCTGGAACATGTTTGAAACACCAAAATATCATATTCAAAATATATAATATATACAGTAGTAAAATTACTATTTCTTAAAACTTAAGTAACCAGTTTTTTGTTTGTTTGTTTGTCATTTTATAATTAAATTGAAAAAGGATTCTGGTTAAACTATTAAGTATTCCTTTCAGACATTACGCTTTAGTCCTATAAATCACTGGCTTATTTATTTCAACCTCTACAGCTATACATCACGAAAATAGAGCTATCAACAAAAGTCGATTTTTTAGACTAAGTTACATCTGTGAAGATGCACTCATTACATAGCAAGTTTTACAATACTCACTCACCCTCAAGGAGAAAGTCCATCACCATGGCATTAAAGTCATTAGCATACCTCAGGTGAAGATTGTGTTTCCCTTCTTCCATAACAATTAACCTGTAAAAAATTTGTCTTGTTGAGGATGATAAAAAGAATATCTAAAGATAATCATTACTTATATTCAGTACTGTCACCTAAAGTTAAAGGTTACCTTTATTTTTAAAATAAAAACTCATATTTCTTCTATAACTCTGCCCAGAATGTTATAATTGGGGTAGAGTTCTTAGGGCACAAGCAATTTGGCAAAACCCTTTGGGAGCCACCTAATTTGACACCAGACTCTTGGGTAGCAACCACTTGGGTGTGAGACAGCAAACATAAGAAGTCTACATTTATTCTTGGGAAATTCAAGTGACCAAGTGAATAACTAATCAGTTACAACATTCATTTAAGTGTAATACTTAAAGATTCAATTATACGCCCTCTACCCTGAAAGCATGGATTGTATTAAATAGGACTGATACAAATCCAAATGATAAAAATACAAATGTATTACTATCTATAAAGGATTCATAAAATTCCCTTAGTGCCTATACTATTTATCATATTTATTATAAAAACAATTACTATAAAGTACTCATAAAATTCCCTTAGTGCCTATACTGTTTATCATATTTATAAAAACAATTAAGTTAAAGTGTTCAGCATTTTTTGTATGTAGAGAAAAATAAAACAGATTTCTTATTGCTTTGATAACTGAATAAGAATATAAGGGCATATACCAGAGAGCTTCCCTGTTCTTAAACCACTATCTTGTGAAAAACCCCTTATATGAATAGAATACATTATCACAAAAAATAATTGATTACTGTACTCATTTACTGAATCAAGAAAAACAACATAGGGAGTCTGGCTTTCAGTGAGGGTTTAGCAATAAGATATAAAACCCATTTACTCACCGAGAGTTAGCAATATTCTCATGAATATAATCTGCATGGTCTTGCCCTACCATTGGGTCTTTGGCACCATGTATAATCAAGGTAGGACAGGTAATCTTGGCAAGGTCACTTTTGCAAAGGTCTCCTCCCTTCTCTTTGTAAATAGCAGTAAAAACATCTACCCATCCTTCCCAAGCTGCCTTGAAGTACTCCTTACCATATGTGGCTTCAAGAGGAGCTCTCATACGGGGTGACCACTTTTCAATGTCACGAATAGCTGGAAGTAACAAGAATGAAAGAGTCAAGAGCCTGAGAATCATCAGAAACAATTAATGTGCAGTACAGTTACAGAATACACTGAAATAGCAATATACTGGTACAATGTAAAGTACAGCACACACAAGTCGTAAATTCTTTAGTATAATGTAATAAGGTACCCTTTATCCTTAAATTAGTTTGCATTTGGAATAAATCAGCTTATATATATATCCACATGAATGTAGCTTATATTACTGTACTAATCTTTCTTGTTTGCATATCTAAATCAAATCATTTAAAACTTGGTGGCAAGGCTCAACGCTATATGAAAAAACTCCTCTTTTTACATGGAAAAGTCTACTTGACTACTTAGTTATCACTTTCATGACAAATAGTTCTTACATACAGTAACTATTTTTGTAAAGTAGTTTAACACTTGCACTCATAATGCATCGGCAAAAAATTTGCTCTTGAATGATAGGTGAAAACAAAAAAGACAAAGTTAAAAATTGAACAGTTAAGTGGCAAGAGACCATGAGGGACAGGTGAAAAGTAAAGAGCAGAAAATAAGGTACCATGGTTGAAAAAACACTGCAAAGAGCATTTAGTACCATGTACCTAGTGCCCTATCATGCAAGTAACCCATGGGAAGTACCCCTTACAGGACTTTTGCAATGGTACCTTAATCAATACGGAAAACTTAAGAGATCGTTTTACAAAACGTATTCTTGATAAAATTGACCATATGATATTTTCTTGTCGTAATGGTCTGGATAAGCCTTGTTACAGCAAAAGCAAATATCTCTATTATTATTAGTATTATTATCATCATTATTAGTATTATTATTATTATCATTTATTTGTTTTCTTTTTTTCTTATCTCAGTCATCCTATTTGACTAGGTGGTTTTATAGTGTAAGGTTCTAGGTTGCATCCTGCCTCTTAGAAGTCCATCACTTTTCTCACTAAGTGCACTGTTTCTAATAGCCCACTCTTCTGCATTAGTTCTAGAGCTATTTCAGCATCTAATTTTTCCAGGTTCCTTTTCAGGGATCTTGGGATCATGGCTGTGTCCCCATGATTATGGGTACAGTTTCCATGGCATATCCCATATCATTCTTATTTCTATTTTCAGGTCTTGATAATTATCAAATTTTTCTCTTTCTTTCTCATGTAATCTGGTGTCCCATGGTATTGCGACATCAAGGAGTGATACTTTCTTCTTGATTTTGCCAATCAGTGTCTTGTCCCTATCTGTTCTGATACCATTGTTCCAGAGGATCTTTGCCTGATCATTTTCTGTCACTCCCTCTGGTTGGTGCTTATACCACTTATTACTATATGGTAGCTGGTGCTTCTTGCACAAGCTCCAGTGGAGGGCTTTTGCTACTGAATCATGCCTCTTTTTGTACTGGTTCTGTGCAAGTGCTGCACATTCGCTTGCTACCTATATGGTTTATGGTCTCGTTTTTTACATTGCGCTTCCTGCGCATGAGTGAGACATTATTTCCATCTATTGTTTTTTAATATATCTGGTTCTTATGGCTTGATCTTGTGCCACTGATAGCACTCCTGTTTCCTTCTGAGTTCTCTCCTCTATAGCCATTGCCATGTTTCATCACTGGCCAGTTCTTTAGTCTGTCTCATATACCGTCCGTGCATTGGTTTGTTGTGCCATTCTTCCGTTTTGTTTGTCATTCTCCTGTCTGTAAATTTCTAGGTCTTTGTTTACTTTTATCAGTCCTTCTTCCCAGGCACTCCTGAGCCACTCATTTTCACTTGTTTTCAGATATTGCTCCAGAGCTCTACTCTCAGTGATGATGCAGTCTTCTATGCTTAGAAGTCTTCTCTCTCCTTCCTTTCATGTTATGTATGGTGTGTCCATATTTACTCTTGGGTGTAGTGCTTAATGCATTGTCATGTGTTTCATAGTTTTCTGGTCTATGCTGCGGAGTTCAGCCTTCGTCCACTCCACTACTCCTACACTGTATCTGATTACTGGTACTGCTCAAGTGTTTATGGCTTTCATCATATTTCTGGCGGTGAGTTTTGACTTGAGTATCACCTTAAGTCTCTGCATATATTCTTTCCTGATCGTATCCTTCATCTCTTGATGTTTTATATCTTCTCCTTCTATTGTTCCCTAGTATTTGTATCCAGTCTCATCTGTATTTGATACTATTCCCATCTGGTAGCTTTATCCATTCAATCCTTGTCATTTTGCCATTTGGTAAGTTGACCAAGGCACATTTTTCTATTCCAAACTCCTTCCTGAAGTCCCCAGATACAATCCTTACAGCCTGGATTAGGGTATCTATTTCCTTGATGGTCTTACCATACAGCTTGATGTCATCCATGAACATAAGATGGTTAATTCTGTTGCCTCCTTTCTTGAGTTGGTATACAGCATCCATCTTGTGCAATACTTTTGTCATGGGAATCATGGCTACTACAAAGATTAGTGGGGACGGTAAGTTGCCCTAGAAGATCCCTCTCCTGATGTTAACCCATGCTAGTCTTACTCCTAAGCTTGTAAGTATTGTATTCCAGTTGCGCACTGTATTTTTTCGGAGGCTGATGGGGTTTTCCTCTGCCCCATATATTTCCAGGCTTTCTATTAGCCACGTGTGGTATCACGTCATGGCTTTCTTGTAGTAAATCCATGCGATGCTTAGGTTGGTTTTCCTTCTCTTACTGTTCTTCATCACCATTTTGTCTATCATGAACTGGTCATTTGTGCCCTGACACTTCCTTCTGCAGCCTTTCTGTTGGTGGGGGATAGTGTTTGTATCCTCTAGGTAGTTGTATAGCCTTTACCTGATGATACCTGTTAGTAACTTCCACATTATTGTACGTATAGCCTTTAACTGATGATACCTGTTAGTAACTTCCACATTATTGTACGTATAGCCTTTAACTGATGATACCTGTTAGTAACTTCCACATTATTGGTAGGCAGGTGATAGGCCTGTAGTTACTTTGCTATATTTCCCTTGTTCTTATATTTCTTAGTTACTTTGCTATATTTCCCTTGTTCTTATATTTCTGTGGTCATCCATTTGGGGGCATTTGCGCGCATGGTGGTTTGTGATGCCATGTTGGAGTTGTTGTTGTTGTTGTTATTATTATTATTATTATTATTATTATTATTAATTATTATTATTATTAATTATTATTATTCATTATTATTATTATTATTATTAATTTATTATTATTATTATTATTAATTATTATTATTATTATTATATTATTATTATTATTATTATTATTATTATTATTATTATTATTATTATTATTATTATTATTATCATCATCATTTAGCACGAGTACAGTAAAAATTTATTTAGAACCAGTGAAAAAACTCTTCACTTCTTAATTAAGCTTCCATATAACATAACATTACTATGTATACCATATGAAAAAGAATAACTAAAAATCTGTTGCTAAGCAAAAACCAAAAACAAATAAGTCATGAAAGGTAAGGCAATAGTGCAAGATATTTTAAAGCAGCATAACAGTCTCCCTAGGCTTAAAGGCATCAAAATCTATAGTACAGAACACCAAAAGTTTTTCAGTACTGAAAATAAAAGATCCAGAGTTTTGCAATATAGAAAATAAATTGCAAAGGTTTGCAATAAAGAGAATAAATAAGAAAATAAACTACCATTGATACTGAATAGAGTGACAGCATGGCACCTCAGCAGATTATGGATGCCACAAATGCACTCACACCAAAGGTCATAAAAGGTTCTCTACTGAAATAAAACTTGTGAAAGACAACAGATGATCTAAAAGGATAATCTAACAGTGACAATATCCATATGAAAACTGTAACTACCACTCTGAAATATTGAGAAGATAAAGATCTGACATCCACACAGATAAAACCTGAAAAATCTAGTATACTGTAATAGTACAATTTTTAATATTTATACTGTAGCACCAATGATATTAGCATTAAAAATACAGGAAGCCTTCCAAACAATAGTACTTAATGTTCTGGCAACAGCAGATGATGTTTTTAATTGTTACAAAAGAGACTGCTTGATGTCAAGTCTTGCTAAACATTCAGGATCATAAGTAAAGTAGCGTGCTATCTATGTACAATGAACAATGCTGAGAAAACAGTATCTGTGATTAGCTAGTTAATGTGCTAGTTTTTTCCAATTAATTCATTACTGAATACTGTACACATAGGATTTATTGATACATTCTAAATCTTTATTATTATAAGTACAATGTAACTGGAGTACTCTACATATTCTAGTGTTGCTGTACTTTAAGAAATACAGTATATATATCCATCACCTAAACACATTTCCTTAAGTTAGTTTTGATTCTGTGCTTTTGGCTTTTATATGCAATTATATGTAATGCTCTAGAAATGAAAACTAACCCATTCTCTCACCCTGATATCAAACAAAGAATGTAAAAAAAATAATATGGTGTATCATAAGAAAGATATATTTCATCTAATCATATGGTGGAAATTGATTCTAAATTCACATCTCACTTATTCAAATGGTTAGGTTCCAGAATAGATTGTGAGCCTATGATAAAATTGGCTGCATTTGATATACAGTACATAGTATTCTAAGAATAAATTAGAAAATTTCATCAAGATCACTCTTTGGTGCCGAATTTGTTTTAACTTGAATGATTTATCAACTTAGACTCATCATGAGTTCACTTTCTGACATCATCTATCTAAAAATACAGCTGCATTTACATACTCAAGAGTCATCATGAGTTCATATTTTTACATCATCTATCTGTAAATGCACTGCATGAACATTTTGTAACAGATGAAACCCTTGACCCTGTTTTTGCATGTTTTGTTCTAGATTAAACTTAGAGGATCTATTCAAATCTAGAGTTTGCAATTTATTTCCTTTCATATACAGTATACGTATTCTCATATATTGTACTGTGGTGTGCTTGAAATGACACTTGAGTATCTAAATGTGACGGGATTACTATTTGAGAACAGCACTCACTTCAATTTGCATAATGGAAGCTATTCAAGCCCACAGATATGAAACAAGAAAAAAAGAAATTGTCTCATTCCATTGCAGTCAAAAACATACTGTACAACACTGCTGGCTCTTATGTATTAAAATCTCCTCACTTATGCATGGAAATAAAGTACTAGTACTTTTGGTCATCAAAAAGTGAAATATTAGTATAAAAAATAGAGAAAATAAAACAAAATCCAGCTACCTTCATACATTTTCAAATCTCCCTCATGTATATACGCATTAGCGCCCCATATAACCATTTTCTCCACGTTTTCTGGATAGGCTGCAGCAATCATCATAGCAGTTATGCCACCATCACTCCAGCCCAGCAAGGAATATTTACAGTATCCTAAATTCTGGAGGTATAAATTCAATAAATTAAGAGATGTTGCAGTTCCTTTGAAAGTGTGGTATCTCTAAAATCACATCCAAGAATGTAAAAGTTGAAGTTCCTGATCATTTATAAATGAAAATTAAAGACCAGAAAATTTCAAGATTGGGAAGATTTTTCTTTAAGGCTTCTAATGAAATGTGAGAAATATGGGACTACAATAAAGAGGCCTTTAAAAATTAAACAAAATATTGGCTAAACTACTTAAAATGAACTACTGCTCTAACAGTATCCTTCTTAAAATGTAAACTAAACAAAACTATTAACAGATTGAGATGACTTCATGGTGTTTCTAAAAAAAGGGGATAATTCAGCATTGAACTACACTTCAGAATAAACTCATATCAGGCAGTACATGTATATTATTATAAGGCAAAGTAAGTTTTTAGTAAAGTTTTCCTTGTAAAGATATTATAAGCTAGCTTTATTTTTCATGTAGTATATACTTTCCAAAGTACATACCTGTAATGTGCATACTGGGTACACAATCTCCTCTACTATGTCAAAATCTACACGTATTTTCTCTTGTAGCATTATAAGATTAAAAAAACAACTGATTTATTTTTTGTCGACATAGTACTCTTCACTTACTTTGACGTGTGTTACAATATACTTAACAAATACAAAAAATCTACCATTATAACAGTTCCAATTTACTCAAATATGTGCATCTCTATTTTACCTTGGTTTCATGGACTTTTGCAAGCGAAAATTAAATAGAAAAAAGTAAATAGCACAGTTGCCCCATTCATGTAAAAATTCAGCATATGCAGTTCCAGTTACAGTACCTGTAATTGGAGAATACCAAGAACTGAAATATCTGTGAGAAAATAGACATTCCCACTGTATGATATGAAACTTTGCAAGCAACTTCCATCTTGGTCAGCAACCCACATGATTCACCTCAGGATTGGTGTTAAAATACGTTGTCCTGTTTATCATCCCTACTAACCCACTTATGCACGCTGTATAAACCCAGCAAAAACATCTGAATTCATGATCACACACTTGATCACTTTTATATTTTGTCAAAAGTTTGGTTAGTATGACACCAGAGCACAAAATGTATGGATGACGGCAATTCTGCGCAGCAATAAGTGTCAGTAACTACAGTATGTATATATACTATACATGTAATACAGTATTCTACATATTACTTTTTTGATATCTTAAATGTGAATAGTTTTCAAAAATTATTGTATTAATGTGTATCTACGTATACAGAAAAGATACATATATCGTACGTATTTACTTTTGTATGCCATTTCATGCTTATATGCTAAAGCTTGGAAAAATTCACCATGTACCTAGTAAAACAGGGGCAACTGTAAAAGTTAGCACTTTAATGTAGTACTACGACATAGTTTCATTCATACAACAGGTAAAAACAGTCACCTTCATCAGGGAAGCTGCTAAGTCACAATCACGATTCAAGAAATCAAGCTTATATTGTCTTGGTGGAGGACGACTCTTTCCATAGCCTGGAGGATCCCATGCAACCAACTTCAGTTGTTCATGAGATAAGCCAGTTAACTGAGGACCAAAATCTGACTGGATTGTTCCTAAGAAAAAGGAAAACTAATAACAGAAACAATGAACCAGTAAACGTATAAAAGTACACATTAAACAATCAGTAAACAATCATAGTCATTATAATTCTTTTATCATATGAACATACCATACATAAAACTAGTATGATCAGTCTAGAAAACAAATTAAATTTCAATGCAATGCAAAACTTGATATATTATAATCTCTCAAAAAGTATGAATTTATAAATTGTGAATACATTTAACTTTTATTTCTAGAAAGTATTTTCGACTACTGTACTATTGTCATCTGAAGTTTTCCCATTTTTTGGCCTTTCCATATAATGAATATATTATGATCATTTATTTCAAACATACTATAGCATTACACTGATTTGTTAACAATACAGTATGCCCATTATGACAACTTACTGTAAATCATACTTACGTACCTAAAGCTCCTGGCAAGCAGAGAGCTACCTTGTCTCCTTTACCAACAACTTCATAATGTAACATTTTTCCATTCACCATCAACTCTGCATAAGCCCTGAAATATAATACGTAATAATAATAATAATAATAATGATAATAATAATAAATCCATTAGCAACTTCAACAATTATAGTTCTTTTCTGAACCATACAGAAGGTTCTTTAGATGTAGAAGTATAAGTAAGGCAATAAAGACATTTGGTGCCAAAAACACTATTATCATCAACTTGCTTTTGTTTCTTTTTTTCTACTGGTTTAAACTGCTTCTCATTTACAATATACAATAATTTCATATCTCACTTCTGGTTTGTATAAATACTAATATCCCTCATTTTAGTTTAAAATGACAGTTTGTGTGCATTACCCCTATTTTCCTTCCAAACAGTTGCAACTAGCTCGTTGCTAAGTATACACTTTACACTCACAACTTTTCCCATGGACAATTTGCAATGATTACTACAAGGAGTTCAAGTCATCCTTATGGGTCTAAGGTCAGAATTTAGGAATGTAACTTTGGCCATAACTTTTGAGCAATACAAGATAGGAAATAATAATTGGCATACATAATCCACCCATAATGCTAATATGCAGAGGGAGGCAATGGTCAAAATCACAGTTACACATAGATTTCTAGCAGAAGAAACATGATAATGTACAACGGATATCATTATAAAGTTGTGGGAGAAGTACAATCGGTCGAGAATGGAGCGTGGATGGGTTAATGTTTGCAGATATAATAATGTAGTACTTATATGTGACAGTGCAGAGATACTGCATAAATCAAATACATACGTAGTTTGAAAGTGTTGGCAAAGAGAGAAAGTTGAAAGGAAACATGAGCAAGAGTAAGGTTATAATGGTAAACTAGGAGGATGAAGAAGTAATGTTAACACGGACAATAAGATAATGGTAGCAACAGAATTTTGCTGGCATTCGGGAGCAATTTTGGTTGATGGTATAATGAGAAAAAAGGAGAGTCAAAGAGAAGGGTGAGTGCAAAAGATTTAGAGACAGAAAAATATGTTTTGTTGAACCATCATTTAATTTTTTAAAGTGAATAGTGGAACGCAAAATAAGCAAAGAAAGTGGGAGCTGTAGAGATTAATTGTTTATGTAACATTTACAGTAGAAGAACGGACAGGGTGAAGAATGAGGCGATTCTGGAATGGTAAAAGTATTTGTGTAAATAAAAGAATGAACCAGATTGTTTTGAGACGGCATGAAAGAGGTACTGAAAAGAATAGGCCACGACACACACACACACACAGACACAGACACAGAACACATCATACATACATACATACATACATACATACATACAACATACATATTACATACATACATACATACATACATATTAATACATATATATATATATATATATATATATATATATATATAAGGAAACTGTTGTTCATTATACATTGGAACCATCATTCACCTACTGGAGAAAAATAAAGCTAAGGTACGAGGGATATCTGACTGAAAAATTACTCAGTCAATGGAAGACTCTGAGCCCCTGTGATGAAATCAGGATTCGTACTCTATATCAATTCAAGAAGGTCGCTCCCTTCCCCTGACAGCATCAACTTACAAGCCAATAACTGTAGGTACCAATGAATTCAGAAAATTTAGTCTGATGCTATAACGCCTTTCAGATGCGGATGCACACTATGATTTAACAAACCTCACGCCATGGAATTAAGACTAACCAATTAAATCTAACGCCGTGTCTCACAAAACCAAAATAAAACAAACCATAACATTCAGACAATTTTATTTGTCAAAAATAACTCCACCACGCTTATCAGAACTCTCTGTACCACCGGCCTGAGTTCTTCACGGCTAAATAATAGGTTCAATTTGCTACCAAGATCTATTGAACATGGTAGCCATTGCCACTTCTGAGATATTAGCTGTTTAAATACGGGTATCTCCAGCGCCTACACGTCTTTAGCCTAAATGTTTTCTGAAGAATTTTATTTCCAATTCATTTTGAAGCTTTGGCCCATAAGTTATCGTCTTTATAATCATGTACTTACGGATAATTTAATTGTGTCCATTAACTTTTATTTTCACGCTATTACAAAATCCAGCTAGCGGATTATGGCGTATAAAAACGAGAACGCCGGTTTGGTCTCACAGAGGCTTATGAGATGCCTGTCGCTTGGCCATGACGTGTGATTTGCAGCTGTAAACTGTTTGAGTTTTTGTCCGACAGTATTTTAAGAAGTGAACGGCACCGATAAACAGTATAAACTTTCCAGTTTACCATCTAACAGACTAAAGGCCTGTCCACACGACCGGGCCTGATCGGCGGACCTCCCTTCTAACGGGCACACTTGACGGGCAAACCGTCAAATTGCCCGATGGGTCTTGTAGCAAAATCACCATGGTGGTGCCCGATGGCTAGAGATTCGACCCTGGCAGACGAACGTTAACCACATACATTTCTTTTACTGAGCCATTCTTTGCACGATATTCTCTTCTTTTTCATCACACACACAGCAATTATCATGCTACACAATATCTTCTTTTCGGTAGGCACCATGTTAATCGTACCGCACTGAACACACTACTGGCATTGTCGGGCACGCCCATCTCTCCATCGCCTCACCTGTGTGGACAATATTCACGGTAAGTCCGCCAGAATTTGCCCCTCAACCCCGGAGCACGCCGATCAGGCCCGCTCGTGTGGACAGGCCTTAACACTACGTCTTCAAAGACAGACTACGTTAAGGTACTCTTGGAAGCTTATTTTCATTTAAATTGACGACTGTCATAGTTATATTTTCCTTCTTCAAGGCAAAGTTGAACAGTCGACTAATCTTGCTTTCATCACAATGAGTATAAATTTTCTCCATTCCCAAATCCAGTTCACGCATCACTCGATCGTCACGAAATTTCAGTCGTGATCGTAATGATAAACTTTATCTAGTTCTAATGAGGTCGAAAAATTTCAGTGTACATAACATTTACTACAATATCCAAAGTTAATGGAAATAGCCACGAAACAGGGTCCGACTCGATCGATTACTAACACCTTTTATATTAATCATAACTTTATTTCTCTTGGGCCCTGAGGTAATAGTTACCGAAGGACGACAATGGATGGTATTTTGCCTAAGAGATGTTTATGAATTCTTTATTTAATAGACAGAATACGATACTTGTAATAAAGTATGCAAATAACACTGAAGCTTCGAAAAAGCGCAACTGTCACTGTCTTTCTTACTATTACAATTATTTTCATCATATAGTATTGAGTCATGTCTTAAATTTGCATTCTGTTATATTTGACTATTAGAAGGATAGCATATGACTTGACATAAAAACGCACACTTTGCCAAAGATAACTACTAACAGAAGGACTCCGCCGTTGAAACTTTCGTATGAAAAGTAATACCTATAATTTCAATGTAAAGAGGATGGTCTCCAAGTTTCATATAAATCTACAAATCTACTGTGGGCATGCATAACCACTATACAAAATTCTATACTACGAGGCATATGTGTGTGTGTGAGCGTGAGTGCGTGCATGTGTATATAATTTTAATAAATCACGCAAGAAAGTTTATGTTGATAATTTTCGGGTCGATGTTTACAATAACATCGGAGGCGCGGAGTTATCACAACCTTTGAACCCTCACAATCATCGACGCCCACCCGCATGACTGATCTTGTTGTCTCGAGGTGGGCGGTATAGTAACACATACCTGCAAATTTGTCATGTCTGATCTGCGATACTGAGGATTATTTAAAGATCTCAATAATTGCTGAAATGAATATAAATTTATTTGCGGTATGTTTTTAGCATAAAGAAAGGAATTCCCACCTTGATGTATAAAAGCAGCTACAATGCTAATGACCAAAACAACTGGGAATACAAATGGCAGCCGAGAACCTTGGGGGAGGGGAGTAGGCGGGGACTGGCTCCTGGTATTCGTCATAGCTCGGTCGTCGCAGAAGAATCAACGAGCATCATTGTGCCCTTTTGATATTTTGAGATGGGTGCAGAACAAAATATTGTTACTGTTAATAGGTTTGAAATGTGTAATGGGAGACAAAGCACTATGAAATAATCGTCAGGAGAAGGTGGATAACAAGATAGAACAAATTTACTGAGTGGAGGTACAGTAAAAGGACTGAAACGGTTTCAGCTAGGGGCCGAAGGGAGGCTGCAAGGAACCTTTAGAAATGCCTTACAGTGCATCGCGCGAGGTGCACTAACCCCATCCCCCCAACCCCTACGGACTCCAACATTTGGCATCAAGAATTTCCTATGTATTTATAATTTCAACTCTTAAATATTATGTAGTCATACTTTACATTATTCTTTATCGAAACCGTTTGCGCATCATGACCTTTCCCTCTCCAGAAGACTCCTAAAGCTAACTACCTTTCAGACACTAATGTACTGTAAAATTTTCCATTCGCCATCATTTTTGACAAGATGGGTAGTGTCTATGAATTAAATCTTTCTGGTCTCTAATTTATTAGTGACGTATGTTTTGCACAACAGGCATCTTGTAAAGAGGTGGCCTTGCTTTTACGGGGACTTGCTCTTGGTAGCTGTGTGCACGGTCTAGGTATAGCTAGAGCTAGACCGTGGCTGCATGCACCGAACCCCACCCACGATAGTATACAAATATTCTTGACAGTGGATGACTAAAGCCAACCACTAACGCTCGGTTATGCCTGTGCAGACATAAGGCCTAAATCACTTATTCAATTCCATTCTAGCATAGGCATAAATACGCAGTAGTTTCGCGCTTGTTACAGTCTTACCTATAACTCCAAATGGCTTAGCTCAATACTCATCGGAATTAATTTTCATTTGATTATATATATATATATTATATATATATATATATATATATATATATAGATATATATATATATATCTATATATATATATATATATATATATATATAGCATCAATCTTTAAAAATTTACCAGTATTTGTGGACCAAATGTAAAATGTTCATCCCTCAACAGTTGCTGCACTGTTATCTTTAACTATATACTGCCCCATCTGTATCACCAATAGCTTTAGGAGATGCCATTTGAGCATATTATTTAAAAAAAAGAAATATACTGAGTGTTGTTCTTCTTTATGGTCTGAACTGCTGAAAGTAGGTTCTTAAACGCAGGCTGGGATGTAATTTCTCATTTTTTTTCCTTCTGTCGGGTACCACATGCAAGGCAGTGCATCACCAACATAATTTCCGAGAGGTAATTATCATCTCTCAACCAGTTCTTATCCACAGGAACAACAATTGTTTGTTTGTATGGTGTTTTTACTTGCATGGAACCAGTGGTTATTCGAACGGAACCAACGGCTTTACGCGACTTCCGAACCACGTCGAGAGTGAACTTCTGTCACCAGAGATACACATCTCTCACTCCTCAATGGAACCCCTGAGAATCGGGCTCGCGGCCACCGAGGTGGCACGCCAACGCCATACCGACCACGACACCGAGACGGCTAGGAGCAACAGTGACCGCACCGCACTTGACTTGAGAGTGGGATGAAATGTGATCTTAGAGAGAGGTAACCCATCACCTCTCACAAATATGGTTGGGACACTCTCTCCAGGGGCTCCTGCATGGCATAGATTTTCATGAGCGAAGGTGACATGTCCTCGTTCCTTTGCTTTGACCCGTTTCTCTCTTTGGTCTCGTGTTCTTTTTTTCTTTTGACCCGTTTTTTTTGTTCCCTCTCTTTGGTCTCTCGTGTTCTCCCTTTTCTCGGATCCGGTTTCTCATTAGGTTCACGAGACCGTCGTTATTTTTTTTCCATTTAATTGCATTCATTACGATTAGAGTTAGAATCGGAATTTCATCTAGGAGAAGGATTAAAATTAGGCTTTCTCTGTTGGACCCAGTAGAGGTTATCACTGTCCTGTACCCTATAGCCTGTTTCCCTTAAAAATGGTGGCTTTACAGGAATGAGTGTAGGCGGTGTCATTGCTACTTGTTTAAACTGAACTTTAGTAACAATGCTCTTCCATTGCTTCTTAACCTTCTCAAGACAAGATTTTGAGATGGATGCGAGTATCGATCTGAAAACCTTTTCGATACCCTAAATCTTGGAAGAAACCACTATTCATGTACTAAAGCGTTAAGTTCCTCATTCCTGTCTCTTTTCTCCTAAGAACTGGAGGACCTCTACTGTGCACAAAAATGTTCTTGAGTTTTCTCGTAGCTGTTGACTTCACGCTACTGGGAGCACCCACTTCAGTTCTTGTGTGTGCTGCTGGAAGAAGCGCCCATTTTTCCTAAGACTTGGATGATATTTCTGTTCCCACATCTTAGAAAAATGCATCCAGGTTGTTTTCAATGTACTGAGGCACTACTGTCATCATACTCACACCATACGGAGCACGTTACTGGTTGAAACAACTTATCTTTTCTTCATCTTCCTTTGGCTGAAATTGAAACTTGATTTCAGCTTTGCACTGGTGCCTTTGATAACCAATTTTGGCCTTCTGTCACCAATACTTTTATCTTCATCTATAACAGAATTACAAGGTTACTGATACTACTAGCAAAAGCTGAAAATTACTATTTAACATCCTATATTATTATTTCTAAAATTCTAAAACCTTAATGAGTTATTTTGCTTTCTTTCTTAGTTGTCTCAACTTGTAATGAATTGTAGTTACGTTTTGTTGCCGTCACACTGAAGAGGGAGCATGATGCTCCTAAACAGCATGAGGATTCTTAAATACATTTGTTCACCAATTTGTGATTTCTTTCAAAGTACTCCTGCACATATTACAATTTTAACTTAGCCAATTGGTGGGCAAGCCAGCCCAACTCTACCGTAAGCTTTACTCAAAGTAAGGTCTGATTACCCTAAATTAGGGTATTTTACCATAAGGTCTTTTTTCACACCACCAGTTTGACACTACGGCCACACTGCACCACTCTACCGCAGGTGACACAGACGCTATCGTCCGTGACGCAATCGCTGCATGGAATTTTTTTTTCTTTTACTGCTACATTCAGTACAAAAGACGAGGGCCAGCAGCATATAGTGCTCGGTTACTGCGCATAAAGCAGGAAAAAATTATATTTTCATAATAAAATAAAGTTTTGTTTATACTTCACAGGTAATTACAAAAGTAAGTATTTCTAAGTACCCGAGCTACAAGTTGAAAATCGCAGCAGCGATTCTTTTGTTTCGGTGTAGGTCGGTACCCTGCCCACTACCGGGGGAATGGGAGAACAACTCGCAAAGAACCTCAATTTTATTTTTGCCTTTTCATCCATGGGAGGGGAGGAGGGTAAATATAAACAAAACATTATTTTATTATAAAAAATATCATTTTTGTTAAATAACCTACCAAGTAACTACATAGAAGCTGATTCCCACATTGTTAGGAGGTGGGATTCATGGATGAACAACCATTACAATTATAACTGATTACACACACATATATATATATATAATTATATATATATATATATATACATATATATATATATATATATATATATATATATATATATATATATATATTGTATGTGTGCGCGCGTGCGTGTATATATAGGTAAGTATATAGTAAATTAATTATATATATATATAATATATATATATATATATATATATATATATATATACTTAATTAAAGGAGGGCAATTTTCCTATCATTTACTGAATGTTTAAGGTATTCTGAGTAACCTCCATTACAGTTTACCCAAGATTAGATAATGTCACAAAATTCCCAGTCAACTTGAAAGGCGTTAGGTGAAGAGCATAACCGGTGCTAACAAAATATGGCTAGGTAGGTCATGAAAAGCAAAAATGAAAATATTGGCCTTTTCAAACGAAAGAGCGAAACGGGTCTGTCATAACTTGACTAAATAGGTAGGTAGTTACTAGTAGAGTAAGGAACTGAGAACTTCACATGGACCGAACCACCTTCAATTCATCACGTACACACCAGCCACGGCCTTCTTTCAGGAGGAATAATGGTACACTTCTAGAAACTGTCATGTCATATTCCATTCATAAAGGAAATCAGAATTCTACGCCTTACCTTAATGAAGTGTGAATACTCCGGTTAGCTTGACAGAAGGGCTGTCGGGCATAATTAAATAGTGATCGTATCATCGTTCGTAAGACAGTGGACGGAGCTAACGCCTTGTCAAGGCGGCCTTGACTAATGACTACTACTAACTAATTCTGTACAAAAAAATGTATAAACAAATGTAGAAATATGTGCAAAAAATCTTATTCCCAGGGATGCGTTCTCTAATAGCAAAATTTTCTCCGAACCGAACCGAACTGAACTTTGCTGGAAACGAAATGCAACCCTTATGAAAATACTATATGCTCTGAACTTAATATGGTATAATGAGCAGAAGTAAAGGCGTTTATATATCTGAATAGCTTTTACCTTGCTATATATATACATCGAAGTTATTGATGAGAGAGAGAGAGAGAGAGAGAGAGAGGCCCTCAATATTTTTTTTTATCTAGCACCTCATAGATGAAGCTTCTTGGTTCCTCAAAATTATTATATAATGATTACATTACAGCAGCTCTCACGTCAAATGCATTAATTACCCAATGGTTTCATTTCGATTAGTTTTCTGATCTTTTCGTACTAATAGATTAACCAATAAAGTTAGTTTTGATTTGCCAGGCGAAATACAGATCAATTGCCATTTGCTTGTAATTGCATCTTTTGGAAATTTGTTGTATTTTTCATCCTGTAAAACAATATTTCTTATAATTTATAGTACTAGAGGATAATTTTACTCAAGTACTAATTGACTTTTGAACACTGATTATGTGCCACAATTAAGTTCGATTATGGTATAATAAACAGTACCATACATCATATGTTCGTTAGGGGATACAGCTTTTAATAAAATGCTTCGGCTCATTTTTTCTCCGTCAGTTATTTATGATAAATTATGATAACGTAAATAATTTTCAAAAATATACTTTCTTAACATCCCACCTGTAATCAATTAAATAATTTACTACTCTTAAGGACAGGACACGAAAACCAAAAGATGATCATCAAATCAATGTGTACTGATCGTAAACATGGCGCTTTCCAAGTACACAACTGACGACACCGGAATACCAAAATGGCAGATAGCATTGGCAGTTGGTGGTGCTTTAGCCGCCAGCGCTGCGGTTTATTACTACGTGAGCAAAGATATTCCGAAGAAGGGAAAGCAAAGTAAGACACAGTCGAAGAAGGCAGATAGCGTGGACAGTGTGTCATCAAGCAGCCCCAAGGAAGAATCCTCTCCTGTTGACACGGCAAACATGGTACGGTCAGGATAGGATTATCCTACCCTATGGTGTGATTTGATTTTCTAGACAAGAGTCATGATCTAGGATGGTACCTATTACTCATACTTTAAAATGTTATAGATAGAGGCTTATGTTAGGCTAAGGGAGCCTAATTTATCAAGTTTTAGGGTAAAACACCACAGAAGGCCAAGCAGGAGGCCACCTACAATCAACGCTTGCCACCCTCTGAAAAAGTACATTATAACGCGTCCTGACACCGGAGATGGGCATCAGTCGCGACTTCTTGTTGGTGGGAAACGGAGCTAAAGACCTCTACTCTCCTTTCAAAGTAGGGTAGAACATCACAGCAGGCCAAGCAGGCCACCTACAATCAATGCAAGCCACCCTCCGAAAAAGTACATTATAACGCGTCCTGACACCCGAGATGGGCATCAGTCGCGACTTGTTGTTGGTGAGAAACGGAGCTAAAGACCTCTACTCTCCTTTCGAAGTAAGTATTTTCTCCAAAGTTAGAAATTAAGGCCAAATTTTAAGATTTAAACAGAGGGTACTGAAAATGGCGCCCACGGCAGTGGAAATCTCACCAAAACGCTTTAGAAATTTTTACTTACAACTAAAAATGTTTCGAAGATTGACGCCATCTCGATGTTTACGGAGTCGCTTGTGTCAACAAACTTTCCATTTCCTGTGATAAATCCGCACACCACTTGTACCCACAGACGCTGGAGCACTTTTATCACAACAATCGAAACACGATTTCTCACCAACAACAAGCCAGGCGTAAACAGCTGTTTGGGTAGAAGATGACGAGAAGCGTGCTCTTGGCTAATTTTTAAATAAGTAGTAAAACATCAATATTTTACATATTTATGATGATTAATTTGAAAATATTCGTTATTGAAAAAGTAACTCGACTCTGACTCAAATTTAAGTAATTATTTTTCTGAATTAGAACGTTCTTTCAAGTTCTGTATTATGACGTCACGACATCTTGACTTTCGTACCTATTGTAAATAATTGCTATACTCAACTGTCATTGCAGAACAGTTTACCAGTTATTCATGCAGATTGTTATCAGCTATACATGTAATTGTTATAATCGTAATGCGCATATATATCTTTATTATTTACTTTTTGGATATATGAAGATGTTTTACTGCTGGATTATCGCCGTAGTGTGACGCAATCGTTTTCGGTCCATGGGCCTCTTGTCTGTTTTCGCACCATAAGAAATTATGGGGCCGAATTTGCAATGACCAGAAAGTCGTTAAAAGAGGAAAGTTAGCATTGAGGGGCATATGTTTTGACTGAGAAAAATACAATTGTTCCGATACGTAATACAAACCCTCGGTCCTTTAACAATAGGAAGGTAACTAGCGGCAGCTGGGACGGTCGTAAGCTTCGAACAAGGGGAGAACGGTAGTTAACTGCTTGTCCGATCGTGCGCGCACCCGCGCGCCCGAGAGGTGAAGAATCACTTTTGCTTTCGGCCGCGGGTGTGAAGGACGTGTTCGTCATCGCTCTCTGCCCGCTTCATCGTCGTATGCTTTGTTTATATTGTGTTTTCTACTAATGGTTGGTTTGACTTGAAAATGAAACTGTAAGTACGCTGTTTTTCATTTGCATTACTTAATTATGAATCAACATGGAGCTATCGCCGTAGAGACGGCGATTTCCGCTCTTTTCATGAATTGAACCCTTGAATTATGTCTCGGTGCCGAGGGCGGGCGCACTCGCGCCGAGTCATGTATTTTGGGCGAAAGTGTGTAATTGAAAGATGTAAGTACTCTTTTCATTATATTTTTGCCCTGTGCGTTCGTTGCCGAGAGCTTGATTGCGCTCGGCAAGAGCCTCTTATTTTGTATGAATAGAATGCAATGAAAGTGGATTCGCAATGCAGTTTTCTTTTAATTTTCATTTATTAATTGCATCAAATTTAATTTTGGATCAATTTCCGCTCTTACCCGGGAATTAATCCTTACGATTTATTGCTGTGAAAGTGAAAATAGCAAGTGCAGTATTGTTCATTTTCATATATATTTATGATAGCATCATATTATTATGGATCAAGTTTCCGCTCTTACCGGGAATTGATTTTTCCCTCTTTAAGTTCTATGAAGTGAATCGCAAGTGCAGTATTCTGTTTCATTTTCATATTACTTTTCACTGCTGTGCGGGGGTAGGGGAAGCGAAGGTCTGCCGGGAAGTCGTCGGAAAGCTCTCCCGCGACTCCCTTGGTATCCGATTCTTCGTCTTCTTTCCTGCCCCCCCGCTCAGCTTCCTCGTATTTTGTTTTTGGGGTCTTCCTTCCGTTCGGGGTGGGGCATGTCTCCCCCCCCGTGCGTGAGGGAACCCCTCTTACTAATCTGTCTGTGCTACCGCAGGTGCTACAGCCGTGGGAGACGACCTTGGACAGGTATGGACCACTGCGGCTGCAGGGCGTGCCTAGCATCCACGATCTGCTGCAGAGTCTAGCGAGGTCTGGGGCGGTGACCTTGGAGTGGTCTCCACTACAACCTTCACGGCCGCTTATGCTGCTTCCCCCCGCTGGTCTACACTCCCCATGCTGTGTCGGTGACGCCGTCTGCCGCTTCTAGGGCCGGTCGCCGCCGTACCGAGGAGGGGATTGCCGCCGCCGCCTGTGTTTTCTTCTGTTGCCTGCCCCAGACTTCCGCTGTTCCAGCAGCTCGCCCCTGGACCGGCCGCCAGTACCACGCTGGCTGCCGATGATTCTACGAGGCGATGGCTGGGCCTGCGTACCTGTCGCTGATGTGGTTCCCGCTACTGGCTTGGCTGTCCCTTCTGTGTTTACCGCTGCCGCTGTTCCTGCCGCTCCTGAGCTGGTTGCTGTTCCTGTCGCTCCTGGTTCCTGCGCCTGTCCATGCTGGTCCTGCCCATGGTGTGTCTTCCCAGTCCCCAGGTCCTTCCGGACAGGTGCAGTTCGGGGCCGTGTTGCTTCGGCAATAGGCCCGACTCCGCCTGGATGGAGGACCTGACGACTGTCCTGCGTGAGCTGACGAAGAAGAGGAAGGTGTCATCTTCGTCTTCGTCTGTTGCTGCCTCTTCCCCTTCGACTTCTAAGGCCCATAAGCCGAAGAAGAAGAAGGCTGCCTCCCCCCCCCCTAAGAAGTCTCCTTCGGGAACTTCTAAGGGCCCGTCCCACCTCGGTGGGACGGGGGGGTCCTTCTGCTGGTCCCTCCTGCTCCTTCGGGAGGGGGCCCGGGGCCCGTTCTCCCCTTCGTAAGGAAAGAAGATAGACTGGGGACCATAGGAGTATCGGTTAGCTCTGGTACTTCCTCGCCTGGTGCTAGCGCGATGCCGCTACGCCAGGTTCCGGCTCGGTCTCTCGTTCGCGGGAGATCCCGAGTGTACGCTCTCCCTCGGGAGACCGTGCAGCCAAAGTTTCGGCGCCAGAGTTCGCTCGGCGCCAAGACCACGGCACGGAGCAGAAGGCTGGCGAGAACCGCTCAGGTGACTCTCGCCAGGCCAGCGGCCGCTCTCTCCCGCAGCGACCAGCTGGTAACCGGGTTTTGTTATTCCCCCTAAGAAGACTCCTTCGGGAACTTCGAAGGGCTCGTCACATTCCGGTGTGACGGGGGGGTTCTTCTGCTGGTCCTCCTGTTCCTTCGGGAACGGGGGCCCCGTCTCCCCTTCTGAGAAGAAGAAGAAGACGGGGACCAAGGGTGTGCTGGCTACCGCTGGTACACCCTCGCCTGGTCTTGGCAGCTCTGCTGCTAAGCCAGGTACCGGCTCGGTTTCTCGTCCGCGAGAAGTTCCGAGTGTACGATCTCCTTCGGGTGACCGTGCAGCCAAAGTTAAGACGCCTGAGTTCGCTCAGCGTCATGACCGAGGCACGGAGCAGAAGACTGTCGAGAGCCGCTCAGGTGACTCTCGCCAGGCCAGCGGCCGCTCTCGCAGCGACCAGCCGGTACCTCGGGTGGACGTGACGGTCTCTGACCGGCCACGGTTAAGGCTGGGAAGAGGTCCCCCCAGGTCCCCTCGACCGACGGTACCAGCCTCGGCTGGTACCGAGCGGTTTGACGTGCCGCGAGGACGCTCACCGGTCTCACGGCGAAAGCGAGCTCTGCAGGTCACCTGACCGCCGCTCCCACAGGGACCGGGCGAATACGGTGACCAGCAGCAGCTCGTCTGACGCAACGGGACCGGGGTCGACGTGCTCAGTCGAGCCGCTCGCCACAGGTGAGCGGCACGGCCAGGCCTGCAGATCGATCCCCACCGCGGGTTGGTGGATCGTCTGCAGCCCCCACGTAACGCTGGTCCTGCCAGCGAGCGGGGGGGGGGAGCGTCAGGTCTGTCTCTCCACTACCTTCAACTTCCCCGGGCTACACCGGGAAGAGCGAGGTTAGGGTAGCTAGGAGTGATCGTGAGAGGTGCGCCGCTCACGATCCCGTCACGACGCCGCACGTGCCACGTATGGTCTTAGGACCAACCAGGACGTACGCGCAAGTGATTGGAGGCGACCGTCAGGGGGAGAGGGGGTAGCGTCAGTTCTGTCTCTCCGATACCTTCAACTTCCTCGGCATACGCCAGGAAGAGCGAGGTATATAGGAGTGATCGTGAGAGATGCGCCGCTCACGATCCCGTCACGACGCCGCACGTGCCAGGTTGGTCTTAGGACCAACCAGGACGTACGCGCAAGTGATTGGAGGCAACCGTCAGGGATCTGTTGCTGGTCCTTCTTCTGAAGGAGGAGGGTCCTGGGAGCTGCTCTTGTTGGAGGGACTGGACGGTCCTACTCCTCAAGACGCTGTAACTTCCGAGATTCAGAGTAACTTTACCCAGGTTATTGGACTGATTCGTCAGCACAACGACCGGGGGAAGGATCGCCGCTCCCACCAGCAGAGCCCATGTCTCTGCTCGAGTCGTTTTGGGGCCCGAGAGGGAACCCAAACCGACGGTGGGTATGCCGCGATCGGAGCTTGCCGATTCTGTCTTGAACCAGAGTCTCTCGTCTCCGGACAAGAAGGCTCTCTCAGTTCTGGCCGGTCGATCAAGCTACTTCCACCTCCTCTACTGCGACAGCGGCGTTTCTACGTGTCTTCGGACACCGTATAAATACCCTTCCTTCGGTCCTCCTGAGAGGTTTCGACCTCGATGAGGACTGGAATGAGTCGGAGGACGGTATCAGCTCTCTCCTGTCAGGTGTCGATCAGCCCCACCCAGACGACGTTCACAGTGGCGGCAGACCCTTACCTACAGTGAGTTCGTAACCCTCCTCGGGAAAACGTTTTCTCCTGACGATACGTTTTCCCAGACTCTGAGAGGCCATCGCCGCAAGGCGATGGCTGCTCCTACTCTTCTCCAACTGCTAGTTCCACTGGGAAGGCGAGCGAGTATCCAATTCCTCCCCCATTCCCTCTCTCCTTACGGCTACGAGGGAAAGGGGAAGGATCCTACAGAGATTTCTCTGTAGGATCCCACGTTGGGGACTGCGCTACCAGGGGGACCTTCGGTTCCTACCTGACGTAAGCCCCGGTCGTTGAGGAGGGATCCTGCCCCATTCTCGATTTCTACGGGAATCGAGAGGACCACCAGCCGATATCGTTTGACGAATTCGGTGGGGGTTTCGCAGACTGCTTAGAATTCTACGGAATTTCTAGCGCATTCAGAGTGTTAGAGTTTCTTACGATCTTCCAAAACCTTAGGCTAGACCACGGTCCAAAGTGAGCGAGACGAGAATCCCGATATGTTACACGATAATCGGGAACCCTCCGCCTATGCTCGAATTCCTGGAATTTCTAGCATTAGGAAGAAGACTGCTGCTGAAAGAAGGACTATCTCACAGTAGGCGACCAACCTGGAATAGAGAAGAACGGACGTGAATATCCAGTTTTGGCTGGAACTATCGTCTTAGTATTCTGTTCACCATTGAAGCTTTCCTTCGAGGAAGACTTCTCCTTCACTCTCTTTAATAGAGAACGAAGGTGGTCGATCTCCAATCCTTATTTGTTCCGACACGGCATACAAACCTTCGGTCCTTTTACAATAGGAAGGTACTAGCGGCAGCTGGATAGGTCGTAAGCTTTCGAACAAGGGGTTCGGTAGTTAACTGCTTGTCCGACAGGCGCGCGCGCGCGACTGGGAGGTAAACAAATCACTTTTGCTTTCGGCCTCACAGTGGATGGACGTGTTGTTCGACGCTCTCTGCCCGCTGCTCGTCGTTTGCTTTCTGAGTATTGGTTGTAATTGTGTATGAAAGAGTATTGTAAGTACAATCATTCTCTCTTTGCATAATAATTACTGCCTTCAATTGAATTATGATGGAATCTCCTCGCCTCGCTACCCCAAGGAGACTTTGCCCGGGTATCGAAGGGCGTAAATGTGGGAAATTCAGATCGTTCCCGGAGATTGACCCTCATATTTTGTGTGCTCGGTGTCGGGGGCGCGAATGCACCCGGGCCGAGCCCTGTGATGTATGTAATAATTGGTCGGAGGCGCAGTGGACTTTGTATGAGGGCAGGAAGAAGCGAAGGCCTGCAAAGGAGTCGTCGGAAAGCTCTCCCGCGACTCCTTTGGTGACGGACACTTCGTCTTCTTTCCTGCCGCCCGCTCAACTTCCACTTCTCGCGCCTTCCCCTTCGGGGGGGGTGTCTAGGTCCTTCTCCTCTCCTGACGTGTCGAGTGTGGAGGAGGGCGCTAGATACCCTGACGTAGAGTTGTACTCTGGGTCCTCTATCCGCTCGTCTTCGCTGCGAGCGGGTAGAGGATCCTTCTAATCACCCTCACTTTTGCCTCCTCAGGTGCGGTTGCCGTGAAGGATGACCTCGGACAGGTGTGGGCATCGTTGGGGCTGCAGGGCGTGCCGAGTGTCCAGGGGCTGCTCTATCATCTCGCTGGCTCCGTGGCGGTCACTCATGCAACGGTCACAACCACCACCACGACCCTTACAACACCCGGCTACGCGTCACCTCCTCACCTGGTGTACACCCAGCACGCGGTCTCTGTGACACCCACAACATCGGTGCAGGGGCCAGTCGTAACTCAGGGGATGTGGGGGGATGCCCGCCACCCGTGGGTTTGCCGTGCTACCGCGAACCGGACTTCCAGTGCCCGAAGAGCTCGCCCCTGGACCTCCCACCGGTAACCGAGGACGTCTGTGCCGCTGGTTCGACCATCTGGACCGCCCACACAGCCTGCCGTACCTGCCGTGACCACTATCTGCTGTTCCTGTTCCTGCTCCTGCCGTCTCGACTGCCGTTCCTGTGATGCTCGCACCTGCTGATGTTGTTCCTGTTCCTGGCGCCGCTGCTCCCGATGCTGGTCTGTTCGGACAGGTACGTCCGGGCCCTGTTGCTTCGGCAACAGCAGCCCCGGCTCCGTCCTGGATGACAGATCTGACGTCGGCCCTGAGGAGGTTGACGAAGAAGAAGAAGAAGAGGAGGAAGGTGTCGTCGTCGTCTTCATCGTCTTCTTCGTCGTCGTCGTCGTCTGCCGCCTCTTCCCCTTCTTCTTCTAAGGCCCCACCGCCTAAGAAGAAGAAGGTTGCCTCCCCCCCCCCCCTAAGAAGTCTCCTTCGGGAACTTCTAAGGGCCCGTCTCGCTCCGGTGAGACGGGGGGTTCTTCCGCTGGTCGCCCTGCTCCTTCGGGAGCAGGACCCGTCTCTTCTCCCGCAAGGAAGAAGACTACGGGGACCAGAGGGGTGCCGGCTAACACCGGCACTTCCTCGCCTGCTGTCAGTGGTTCGGCCACAGCAGCAGGATCCGGCTCGGCCGCTCGTTCGCGAGAGGTACCGAGTGTACGGTCGCCTAACAGTGGCCGTGCAGCCAGGAACCAGACCTCTGAGTCCGCTCAGCGTCAGGTTCACGGCACGGAGCGGAGGACTGGTGACAGCCGCTCACGCGACTCTCACCAGACCAGCTCTCGCTCTCACAGCGAGAAGCTGGCTACCCGGGCGGACGTGACGGTCCATGACCGGCCACGGGCTGAGGCTGGGAAGAGGTCCCCCCGTTCGCCGGCACCAGCCACGGCTGGTACCAGCGAACTGACGCCGCGCCGTGAGGATACGCAAACCGATCTCACAGTGACAGTGGAGCTCGCCGGCCGCCTGACCGCCGCTCTCGCAGAGAGCGATCGGGTACGGCGGACCAGCACCAGCTCCTCTGACACACGAGACCGGGGCCGGCTGTTTCTCGGTCCAGCCGTTCTCCACAGCGAGACGGCTCGACTAGGTCTGCAGCTCGATCACCACGCGGGTTGGCGATCGCCTGCAGTCCTCCAAGCCCGCTGGTTCTGCCAGCGAGCGAGGAGGGGCGTCAGGTCTGCCTCTCCCATAACCTTCAACCTCCTCGGGTTACACCGGGAGGGGCGAGGTATTGAGGAGTGATCGTGAGGGGTGCGCCCCTCAGGATCCCACCACGTCGTCGTACGTACCAGGCTCGGTTCTCGGACCAGCCAGGTCGTACGCACAGGTGGTTGGAGGAGACCGAGAGGGGGCTGTCGCTGCTCCTCTCCTTGAGGGAGGAGGGTCTCGGGAGATGCTCCTGTTTGAGGGACTGGACGGTCCGACTCCACAGGATGCAATCACGCCCGAGATCCAGAGGAACTTTGCCGAGGTTATTGCGCTGATTCGTCAGCACAACGACCTCGGGGAAGGATCGCCGCTCCCACCATCCGAGCCCACGTCCCTCCCGGCTCGATTGTCGTTCTGGGGCCCGAAGAGGGAACCCAGACCGACGGTGGGTTTGCCGCGTTCAGAGCTTGCGGACTCAGTGCTGGACCAGGTTGAATCGCTTGTCTCCGGGCAAGACGGTTCGCTCAAGTCTGGCAGGTCGAACAAGCTGCTTCCACCTCCTCTGCTACGACAGCGGCGGTTTTACGTGCCATCTGAAGACCCGATACCGCCCAAACAGGTCAACCCGGAGTTAGCTAGGCTGACTCCGGGTGTGTCTCTGCAACAGCTCCTGTCCGAGAACCTGTGGTTCTCGCAGCAAGAGGCACTAGGCCTGGAATCTACCGCCATGGCAGCTTTCCAGGCCGTCTCCTGGCTAGATCTGTGGTCCCTCACAGTATCTAAGGTCGCAGCCAACTCCGGGGGAATTTCTCCCGAAGAGGACTCGCCTTCAGGAGACTTTGCCAGTCTGGGGGAAGAGCCATCTCCTTCCTTGCCCACCAGACGGTGAACCTGTGGGCCAACCTGGTGCTCCGACGAAGGGACGCTGTCCTTACTCGGGTTTCCAGGGCGGCCGGGCGTGAGGCGGCGTTGGGCCTTCGAAACGGACCTCTACGGAGTTCCACGTCTCTCTTCCCAGGAGAGATGGTGGACGCTGCGGTGGACAGACGGCGCACTGATGACAGTGGACCGTCTGGTTCACCAGGCAGTCTCGAAGGCTTCTGGGCAGCCTCGGACTGCGGCCAAGTCTAAAGAGCTCGGCTAGCGCTTCCTCGGCTGCTAAGACGGTTGCTGCGTCGAAGCCCCGAGGAATGACTCTGTCTTCTTCGACTTCTAGCAAGGGGAGCCGTAACCAGCCCTCCTCCCAGCCCTCCTCATCCCGTGGAGGATCTGGGAAGAAGTCGAAGAAAGGGGGGAAACGCTAGGGACGGCGTTCCCCCTCACCTGCTGCCGGAAGTGGGGGGGTGCCTGGCCAGCCATTGGGCAACTTGGCAGCGCTACGGCGCCGAGACCTGGATTGTAGATGTCCTTCGGGAGGGATATCTATTACCCTTCCCCTTTCGAATCTCGGCCACCCCTCACCTCCAACCCGGTCCAACAGCAGTCGTACGTTCCAGGGTCATCGAAGGACGTTAGCACTGAGACAGGAGATCGAGACCATGCTGAGCAAGAGAGGTGTAGAGATCGTCACGGATCAATCACCGGGCTTTTACAGTCGACTCTTCCTGGTGGAAAAGTCTACGGGAGGCTGGCGGCCCGGTGATAGATCTCTCTGAAACCCTGAACCGGTTTGTTTCGCCCAGACCCGGTTTTCACGATGGAGACGGCACGCTCAGTGCTCGACTCCATCAGGGAGAACGATTTCATGCTTTCAGTGGACTTGAAGGATGCGTATTTCCAAATACCCATTCATCATGTCCTCCAGAAAGTACCTCCGCTTCATCCTCGACGGGACGGTGTACCAGTTCAGGGCACTTTGCTTCGGTCTCTCAACCGCCCCACAGGTGTTCACGCGAGTGTTCACTCTGGTGTCTGCTTGGGCCCATTCGCACGGGATACGTCTGATGAGGTATCTCGACGATTGGTTAGTCCTGGCGAGCTCCCGCTCGCAGTTGCTACAGGACAGGGATCGACTGCTCGAGTTCTGTCGCGACCTGGGGATCGTGGTGAACTTCGAGAAGTCCGATCTCGAGCCCAAGCAGAGGATGAAGTACCTGGGTATGCTGAGCGACACGGTAGCAGGGCGAGTCTTCCCCGCAGACTCGCGGATCAGCAGATTCAGGGAGGCAGCCAACCAGTTCCTGTTTCGGCAGGAACAGGTAGCTCAGCGATGGCAAGTCGTGATCGGACACCTGTCGTCACTCGAGAAGTAGTCCCTCACGGGCGTCTCACCTGCGGTCTCTTCAGTGGAGACTAAAGGAGAGTTGGGTCGCAGGACGACGGATCCACCAAGCTTTCCCAGTGTCACTGACACAGGAGGTGAGGCAGGACCTAGCCTGGTGGCTGGACGACAGGAACCTCTTAAGAGGAGTGCCTCTGCGCACTCCCCCCCCGGACATGCAGCTGTTCTCAGACGCATCGACCGAGGGATGGGGCGCACACCTGGAGGAGTTGTGACTTCAGGAGTTGTGGGACGAGAACGACAAGCACCTTCACATCAATGTACTGGAACTCAAGGCAGCGTTTCTCGCTCTCCAAGAGTTTCAGGACCGCTTGATGGGACACTCGGTGGTGTTGATGTGCGACAACACCACGGTGGTGGCTTACGTCAACAAACAGGGGGGCCTAGTGTCCTCTTCCGTTGTACCAGTTGACTCGGCAGCAGTGCACGAGTGGGCTCAGGCACACTCAATAGAGCTGTCGGCACGCTACATTCCAGGGAAGAGGAATGTAGTAGCAGACACGCTCAGCCGTCGGGATCAGGGTGATAGGGACCGAATGGTCTCTACACCAGGACGTGGCGGAAAGGCTCTTCGACCTGTGGGGGCGACCAGTCGTCGATCTGTTCGCCACCCGGCACAACAGGAAGCTCCAGGTGTTCTTCTCTGGGGGGGGGGGGGGGGGGGGGCCGTGCCGGACCATGGGCAGCTGCAGAGGACGCTCTTCAACACCCGTGGGACAACCTCTTCGCCTATGCCTTTCCCCCGTTCAGCCTGATTCGCAAGGTGATCAGTCGAGCACTGGTCCACCCCGAATCTCAGGATGATCCTGGTGGCTCCCAAGTGGCCACAGGCCATTTGGTATCCGGACCTGCTAGCTCTTCTCGCAGGAGAAACCGAGAGAGATTCCCCTTGCACAACCTTCTCGCCCAGCCACACGTTCGAGCGGTACCACCGAGCAGTCCAGTCCCTACGTCTTCACGGCTGGCTGTTATCCACCATCTCTTGCGAACGAGAGGCTTTTCTCGTAGCGCAGCAACAGAGATGGCTGGAAACGTCCGTCAGTCCTCTGCAGCTGTGTACCAGGGGAAGTGGGCCGTCTTCTGTGGTTGGTGTCGTAGACGGGGTATATCTCCTACTCAGAGCCACTCTTCAGCAGGTAGCGGATTTCCTCGTTTTTTCTTCGCCGAGAGAAGCTCCTCTCAGTCCCCACAGTTAAAGGATACAGAGCCGCATTGGCGCTCGTCCTGAAACTGAGGGGGTTGGACATCTCGAACTCGTTCGAGATCTCCTTGCTTATGAGGAGCTTCGAAAGGTCTTGCCCACCCAGGGAAACTCAGGCCCCCTGCGTGGGACGTGACTCGTCCTTAGGAGTCTGACTCGAACACCGTTCGAGCCACTCCGAGAGTCGTCAGACAGGGATCTGACCCTCAAGACCCTCTTCTTGCTGGCCCTGGCATCGGCGAAAGAGAGTAGGGAACTTCATGGTCTTTCCTATGATGTACGACACTCCAGGGGATGGGGATCTGTGACGCTCGATTTCGTCCCGAACTTCGTTGGCGAAGACTCAGAAACCGTCGGTCCCTGACGATAGGTTCGAGTCATTCACGATTCCCTCCCTATTGGACTTCACCGATAATGATGCGGATGAGATGCTGCTTTGTCCTGTGAGGGCGCTACGGCGCTATCTGAAGAGAACTCGACACCTCAGGCCTGAGTGTCGACGCCTCTTCGTTAGCACCGGGGTTACCAAGAAAGAAGTATCCAAGAACACTCTTTCTTTCTGGCTGCGTGAGGTCATCAGGAGGGCGTATGAGGCTGATGTAGTGACGACATCCGTACGTCCCGTCCGAGAGCTCACGAAGTCAGAAGTATTGCCCCGACGTTGGCGTTCCGTAAGAACTTCTCCGTGGCGCAGGTCCTGAAGGCAGGGGTCTGGTCTAACCAGACTACCTTTAGTCCTTCTACCTTCGGGATATTGCCCACAGGTCCTTGGATACATTTTCCTTGGGACCCGTGGTGGCTGCTCAACAAGTTGTGTAGCTAACCAGACCCTCGCAGGCTGAACAGCATCGAGTCCTGGTGTGACTGTGTGGATGGATGTGTGAGTGAGTGAGTGACTGGCTCTCTCTTCCATCTTTTCCTTCCCCTCTACCTGTGGGCAGAGGGCCATGGTCGTCACTACGCTGGATGAGGACGAGATGCAGGTGAGCTATATGACAGAGCCCCATCCTATCCCTTTCACTAGGGATAGGAGCAGAATATCCACCACTTCCTTCTACAAGGGGGGGAAGTGGAATGCCTACAAGAGTCAACCCATGACTTTATCTTTGCTCCTGTACAGGAACAAGTTCTTACATTGCTGGTACGAAGAGATACGCTTGCCTCTCTCTTAGTACTCGGTCCAGAGGTCTGACCATTGATCCTGCGGTGCACACCCCGATCAATCGGACAGAGGCTTGGATCCCTCCCTCGCTCTTACGACCAGGGAGGCTTCCAAGGTTGGGCGAACACCAGTCTGTTCACAAAAGACTCAGATTCCACCCACCAAGAAGTGAGTCTTCCTATTGTAAAAGGGACCGAAGGTTTGTATCGCCGTGTCGGAACAAATGACAATTTGTCCAAAATTGCATTTTCCTAACTATACAAACCTGAGGTCCTTTACACATAGCCCCACCATCATGCCACCCCTCACTCTGCAGTTTTTGCTTGGGCCAAAGCAAAAGTGATTTGTTTACCTCCCAGTCGCGCGCGCGCGCCTGTCGGACAAGCAGTTAACTACCGAACCCCTTGTTCGAAAGCTTACGACCTATCCAGCTGCCGCTAGTACCTTCCTATTGTAAAAGGACCTCAGGTTTGTATAGTTAGGAAAAATGCAATTTTGGACAAAATTGTCATTTGTTTTCTTGAAGGAAAAGAATTTAGGATGGAGATCGTTGTTCAGAATCCTACAAATATACTACGTATATTAACCTCGCGACATGATTCTGCTAAGCAGTTGAATGGTCCGAGGGTGGTAGGCGCATATCCTGGTTATTCTACGGATTGCGACTTAGACGAAAAGTATTCTAATTGAACTGCAACCCGGGTTGCCTGCAACCTCCCAGGAGTTTCCAGTTTCAATTTTATATACTTATGGTGTTGTCACAACAACACCATTTAAGCTTTTATATTTACCGAAATTCGTTTCGCTTAAATATAATTGCTCGAGCATATCTTTTTATGCTCGTTGGTTCTAGCCGAACGCATTCCTTCGTGGAAAGGATTACTTGGCAACTCAGGATGACGAGTCAGCGACAGCTACTGCGTATTGAATTGCCCGAGGCATTTCAGTATCAGCTGCCGCTTTGAGATAGACGGTTGTTTATGTCTTTCTCACCTGCTTTGATGAATAACAACCGTATCTCTGCCCAACAATCATGGACTTGAGTCTCTGATTAACGGGGATTCTCGCATACATGAATGACCATCTACTGCTGAGAGACGCTAGTATTCATCGTCTTCGGTATTGCGGAGAATTTTAAACAGAGATATCTATTCTACTCTCATCTTTATGTTTACCGCACGGTTAAAAGAATTCTGTAATAGTCTCTTGCTGCATCGTATCCCGATAATGCGAATGATTTTTGCGGAATCTGAGTTTTGTCCTCAAAATATCTTGTATTCGGAGGTGTACAATTGTTCATTGTTCACCCCGGATTAGCAGATGTATTGAAAGACATCGCCTACTCCCACACCTGCCAGCTCTACTTCCAAACGTTCAGCCCATGAGAAGCAGTTCTTCAAGCGGCTCTCCCCTGTGTTTCATTACTGAAGAAGCCCCGCTTTCATTGCACAACGGACAGCATGAAATGGCGGTTAGCGTTTTCAGTCATTTGTAAGCACAGGTTAGAATCTTGAGATTCCTTCTCTCGATTCAGTTGGAAGACGTAGGTTGCATTCATTGCCTACCTTCGTCTTCAACGTCACATAGTGTTGTTTCTCCTTAAGCTGAGATTCAACGTCTATGAGATTTTCTTGCCATCAGGGACCTCGGTCTTTGAAGGCAATTGACTTTCGCCTTTTGAGCTTATGCATTAAGAGAATCATCGCCGCGCCGTCCGGCATCGGTGACTAACAAATATTTTATTTGTTTGGTCTCTCAGCATAACTCTTAAGGGCGAAGGTCACGTGACTTACCCGGATGCTTGGACAACTTGCCTCTACTGATTCCGAACCAGTCAGGTCGGCAGCTGTCAGAGCGCCCGAGTCAGTTACGAACTATGCTGTGGACTTAGTTCGGTTGTTCCAGAGCAATCATTACTTCGTCTTAATAGCTTGTCAGTATGAGTACTGTACATAACCAAAGTCGAGAAGAGGGATAGGTCATACGACTATTCCTTCTTTTCGTCTTAGGTAACTGCATGACTTCTCTTGAGAAGTCAAGCACAAAGGGATGGGGATTTGTGACGCTCGATTTCGTACCGATCTTCGTAGCGAAGACTCGGAACCCTTCGGTAACTGACGATTGGTTCGAGTCCTTCACAATACCCTCCCTAATGGACGTCACCGCCTCCGATACGAAGGCTAGCTGCTTTGTCCTGTGAAGGTGCGACGGAGCTGTCTGAAGAAACTCGACACCCAGGATGAGTGCGGACGCCTCTTCATCATTCTCATCGTGCGTTCCGCAAGAACTTCTCCGTGGCGCAGGTAATGAAGGCAGGCGCCTGGTCCAACCGGGACCGCATGCACCTCCTTCTACCTTCAGGATATTGCCCACAGTTCCTTGGATCTTTTTCCTTGGGAACCGTGGTGGTTGCTCAACACGTTGTGTAGTTAACCCAGACCCTCGCAGGCTGAACAGCATCGAGTCCTGGTGTTGACCGTAAGAATGGATGAGGAATGAGAGTTGTGACTGGCTCCTCTTCCCATCTTTTCTTCCCTCTACCTTTGGGGTAGAGGACACGGTCGTCACCCTGCTGGGTAAGGACGAGATGCAGGTGAGCTACTCAATAGAGCACCATCCTATCCCTTTCAGTAGGGATAGGAGTAAATATCCCACACTTCCTCCAACAAGGGGGTAGGAAGTGGATGCCAAATTGAGACAAACCCTCATTTTATGATTGTCTCTTGCAAACAGGAACAAGTTCTTGCTTGCTGGTACGAAGAGATACGTTCTTGCCTCTCTCTTAGTACTTGGCCCAGAGGTCTGACCATTGATCCTGCGGTGCACACCCCGATCAATCGGACAGAGGTTTGGATCCCTCCCTTGCTCTTACGACCAGGGAGGCACTCCAGGGTTGGACGAACACCAGTCTGTTCACCAAAAAGACTCAGATTCCTCCCACCAAGAAGTGAGTCTTCCTATTGTTAAAGGACCGAGGGTTTGTATTACGTATCGGAACAAATGACAATTTGTCGAAAATTGCATTTTTCCTAACTATACAAACCTGAGGTCCTTTACATATAGTCCCACCTCATGCCACCCCTCACTCTGCAACTTTTTGCATGGGCCTAAAGCAAAAGTGATTCTTCACCTCTCGGTGCGCGCGGGTGCGCGCACGATCGGACAAGCAGTTAACTACCGTTCTCCACCCTTGTTCGAAGCTTACGACCGTCCCAGCTGCCGCTAGTTACCTTCCTATTGTTAAAGGACCTCAGGTTTGTATAGTTAGGAAAAATGCAATTTTCGACATTGTCATATTTATTCAATAGCTAGCTTGTAAAAAATACTTGGTTATAAAAACTTGATTGACAACTAAGCAGCATGTCTACTATGGGTTTCAGAGACAGTGCAAGCACGTTTTTGGGCAATACCTATTCTGTAACGAAACACTTCTTAACCCCTTCTTTACCGGGTGGGTGGGTGAGCAGAATGTAAACATTGCGTTCGCTGCCGAACTGAATCTCTCGGTAGTGACTCCAGTTTGGAGGGGTGCCGATCGTAAAAATATTTGCCAAAATACACTAATCAAGACAGGCTAATGAAATTATCAGGTATTATAGCACTATAATAACGCATATTCTCTGTTAGTTTTATCATCCTACAAGGAAAATAAATGATTTTATGAAAAAAAATGTGAAACTCAAAGTGTCCCTTGTACAAGGGACACTGGTGGTCGGTGAGACACTACAGTCTTGAATAGAAATTCGGTCTTACAGAATGTTGGTATATCGCACCTGGAACATGCACGTAAAGTATTATCAAAATAGAACAGTAAATAAGCACGTAATACAAAAAAAAAAAAAAAAAGAGCAAAAACTAAAGCGCAAAAGCCCCGCCAATAAATATGGAAATCGCAAAATTGTTCCGATACGTAATACAAACCCTCGGTCCTTTTAACAATAGGAAGGTAACTAGCGGCAGCTAGCGGCAGCTGGGACGGTCATAAGCTTCGAACAAGGGAGAGAACGGTAGTTAACTGCTTGTCCGATCGTGCAGCGCGCCCTCCGCGCGCGAGAGGTGAAGAATCACTTTTGCTTTCGGCCGCGGGTGTGAAGGACGTGTTCGTCATCGCTCTCTGCCCGCTTCATCGTCGTATGCTTTGTTTATATTGTGCTTTTCTACTAATGGTTGGTTTGACTTGAAAATGAAACTGTAAGTACACTGTTTTCATTTTCATTACTTAATTATGAATCAACATGGAGCTATCGCCGTAGAGACGGCGATTTCCGCTCTTTTCATGAATTGAACCCTTGAATTATGTCTCCGGTGCCGAGGGCGGGTGCACTCGCGCCGAGTCATGTATTTTGGGGGCGAAAGTGTGTAGTTGAAAGATGTAAGTACTCTTTTTCATTATATTTTTGCCCTGTGCGTTCGTTGCCGAGAGCTTGATTGCGCTCGGCAAGAGCCTCTTATTTTGTATGAATAGAA
>NC_087210.1:68878242-68948242 GCF_015104395.2 Macrobrachium nipponense
GCGTCAGGTCTGCCTCTCCCTTACTTTCAACCTCCTCAGGCTACACTGGGAGGAGCGAGGTATTGTGGAGCGATCGTGAGGGGTGCGCCCCTCATGATTCCGTCACGACGCCGTACGTGCCAGGCACGGTCCTTGGACCGACCAGGACGTACGCGCAAGTGGCTGGAGGAGACCGAGAGGGGTCTGTCGCCGTTCCCCCCCTTGAGGGGGGAAAGTCTCGGGAGGTGCTCCTGTTTGAGGGACTTGACGGTCCTACTTCTCAGGATGGAGTGACTCCCGAGATCCAGAGGAACTTTGCCGAGGTTATTGCGCTGATTCGTCAGCACAACAACGTTGGGGAACGGTCGCCGATCCCACCTTCCGAGCCTACGTCCCGGCTCGAGTCGTTTTGGGGCCCGAAGAGGGAACCCAAACCGACCGTGGTGTTGCCACGATCAGAGCTGGCCGACTCTGTCTTGAACCAGGTTGAGTCTCTTGTCTCCGGACAGGAAGGCTCTCTCAGGTCAAGCAGATCGAGCAAGCTGCTTCCACTTCCTCTACTGCGACAGCGGCGATCTACGTGCCGTCAGAAGATCCGATGCCGCCCAAACCGGTAAACCCGGAGTTAGCCAGGCTAACACCGGGTGTGTCTCTGCAGCAGCCTCGCAGCAAAAGGCACTGGGCCTGGAATCCACTGCCATGGCAGCTTTCCAGGCCGTCTCCTGGATAGACCTGTGGTCCCTCAAAGTGTCTAAGGTCGCAGCCAACTCTGGGGGAATTTCTCCCGAAGAAGACTCGGCTTTCAGGAGGCTTTGCCAGTCTGGAGGAAGAGCCATCTCCTTCCTCGCCCACCAGACGGCAAACCTGTGGGCCAACCTGGTACTTTGATGTAGGGACGCAGTCCTTACACAAGTATCCAGGGTGGCTGGGCGTGAGACGGCATTAGGACTTCGAAATGGACCTGTACGGAGTTCCTCCTCTCTCTTCCCTGGAGAGATGGTGGACGCTGCGGTGGACAGATGGCGCACTGACAACAGTGACCGTCTCGTACACCAGGCAGTTTCGAAGGCTTCTGGGCAGCCTCGAACTGCGACCAAGCCAAAGAGCTCGGTTAGCGCTTTCTCGGCCGCTAAGACGATAGCCTCGTCGAAGCCCTGAGGAAAGACTCTGTCTTCTTCGACTTCTGCAAGGGGGACCAAGAGCCGTAAAACCAGCCCTCCTCCCAGCCTTCCTTGTCGCGAGGAGGGTCAGGGAAGAAGTCGAAGAAAGGGGGGAAACGCTAGGGACGGCGTTCCCCCTCACCTGCTGCCGGAAGTGGGGGGTGCCTGGCGAGCCATTGGGCAACTTGGCAGCGCTACGGCACCAAGACCTGGATAGTAGATGTCCTTCGGGAGGGATATCTATTACCCTTCGAATCTCGGCCACCCCTCACCTCCAACCCGGTCCAACAGCAAACTTACGTTCCAGGTTCTTCGAAGGACGTAGCACTACGACAGGAGATCCAGTCCATGCTGAGCAAACGAGCTGTAGAGATCGTCACGGATCAGTCACCGGGCTTTCTTACAGTGGTCTCCTTTTTGGTGTGGAAAAGTCTACGGGGGGCCTGGCGCCTGGTGATAGATCTCTCTCCCCTGAACGATTCGTTCGCAAGGCTCGGTTCTTGATGGAGACGGCACGTTCCGTGCTCGACTCCATCAGGGAGAACGATTTTCTGGGCTCAGCTCGTGTCGGCCTATGAAAGGATCATAATATCATTCTTTCTAGGTAAAATTAAACCTAAAATATACCAGAGAAAAACAAAATTAAGAAAATGTCAGTAAAACTGACTCGCTCACTCTTAAAAAGAAGTGTCGGTATGATAATAGGGGCGAGTGTGGAACACTACCACGAGAACCCCAAACACCAAATAGAACTTCCCATCAGAATCCCCCCAAGAGAGAGCTGATACCAACGGGCGATGCAGCCTCTACTACTACTACTAGAGGACGCCACGGACAGCAGCGCCCCTAGCGTACATCCTTAATTTTTAGCGCTAGCGACAAGTCGCCATTTTTCTTGTGCTGTGCTATTTCTGGATTTACCACTGTTTTCTACCATGGAACGCTCAGCTATTGCCACGGCTAAGTTAAGTAACTCATAAGTAATATTTTACCACATTTTTATCTTCCGGGTACCAGTATTTTCCTCTTAATAGGTCATATACGGTTCCTTGGTTGTCTCGTGGCGGCGCCATGCTGCCTCGTAAGAATTCCCGGTCCTCCATACTGGGACTTCTTATACTATGGGCTTACTTTATTACGTTTCATTGTTTTTTACATCGAGTTTTAGCTAGTTCAGCCCTCCTACCATTTCTCTTAGGTTGGTATTTAGGGCTATTTTGTTATTCTGGCCCAGCATCCCGGCTCTTGCTCTTCATCGGCTATCGCTGGCTCCGAGTAGGCCTCTGTTTCTGAACAGTCTGCCTCCTCCTGGCTTCTTTCTCTTTTACTAAAAGTGTCTTTTCCATCTTTTCGATGTATTATTTCATTTAGGGTGTTAGGCTAGCCTAGGTGCTTGTTCCTTGTATTGGTACAGCCTGGTTCACGTGGCCCTCTCACGGTTGTGTTGCTCGCGGCCTAGGCCACTAGCGGTCACGTGTCCCATCGCACCTTACCCTACCCCCGCCCTCCCCTTATGGTATAGGGAGGAGCTGGGGGACCCCTTGGTTGTCATGACAACCTCAGTTGCCTTCTCCTCACCAACTTCTCTGAGGCGGCCGGCCAGGGGGTTCCTACCCAGCGGGGGGGGTATATAGGGCGACCACTCATGACGGTTTAAACCGAGTCTCCATGGGCGGTAGTTGGTGAGGCGGGGAGGAGTCGGGCCATCCCTCACCCCCCTCTCTCTCGCTCCCCGCCGTGTTTCTCCGAGACCTTTCCCCCCTCCCCAGTTGCTCAGCCACCTGCCTCGCTATACGAAAGGAGCCTTCCGTCGCAGCCGGGGCACCTTTGGTTTATGGGTTACTGGCTCCGCTATGCGGGTCGGGGTGGGCACCTCTAGTGGTCGGTTGCTTGCCTACTATATCCTTTCATCTCTCCCCCGCTACCGGAAGAGAGCTTGTCTCTTACCCGCGCACTCTTCTAGTAGACGGGCGGAGGAAGGTTGGATTGGTTATTATCATCTATGTTTAAGGATATACCCTAATTTTACAATGAATTGTATTATATGATTGAATTTATTTTCCATCCCCGCCATTTTCCGTCGTGGTTTCCTTTTACCACCACTCCTGGTTGGTTTCTCTTTGTGTCTCCGCCATCAGCGGAGCTATAGCCTAGAGATCACAACCAACCTGGTTACCACACGTATTTGGCGGGGCTCTGTTTAATCTAACTTTATCGCTCCGGCACAAGCGGAGCATCTGTTAGACTGTAAGTGTTTACCTGGTACTCATGTATCTTTCCACTTACAGGCTACCAACTGCCAGGTCCCAGCGTGTAACGCGAAGCTGTTCGACCCCTGTGGACATGATGAGTGTAGGTCTCACGCCCCTGTGCCACGTCTTACAACGAGATGATCGTCTGGCACCCTGAAGCCTGCGCCATCTGCCTACGACCTGGTCGGTCCAGCTGGGAGATGGGTAAGTCCCCTTATAGGCTTACTTATCATTTTACTAACAACTTTTAGTCGTAAGTTTGTTAACCCCGTTCCACCATTGGAAGCTAATCTTGCCTTTCTTTCAGGCTACCGGTGTGAGGGAAGTCGCCCTCGCCACCCTGAAGGCGTGGGTGGGCTGGCGTTCGGGAAGAAGCGCCGCCAAAGGCCAGCCCTACATTCTGGATAAGAAGCTGGCCGTCCAGATCTTCCCCGCGGGCAAGTCGACTGGTTAGTTTGACCCCGTTGTCCGCTGCCCCGCTGATAGCCTCCATCCAGCAAGACCCTCCAGCAATCTTTTGGGTCGTAGCCTCCCAGGAGTCGGTCCCCGGACTCGCTGCCCTGGACCTTAAACATCGAACCTATGGCGGTAGGGGTGGAGGATTTGTTGGTTGAGGTAGGTGTGTCGGGCGCCCAAGGTCTTTCCTTGGGTGCTTCTGGATCTTCTCCTGTCCCCTCTTCTAGTGCTTCATTCCAAGGCTTTATGGGATCTGAGATCCCTACCCGCTCTCCCGCTCTCTCTGTACCCCCGAAGGTGAAGGGACAGAGAGAACCGAAGACTCTGGCCAAGACAACTTCTAAGAAGTCGTCTTCGTCTTCTTCGGCTAGGAAGTCGTCAACTTCCTACGCCGATGCGGTGAAAGCAAAGCCGAGCTCTTCTCACCTAAAGAGCTCCAGAAGCAAGGCTTCGAAGGAGAAGGCTCGCGCTCCCGCCGAGCCACTGCCTTCTCCCGCCTCCACCGCTTCCACTCCGGCTACGCCGGTAGGGGTAGCAGGTCCTAGCACCTTTGATCCCTCTGCTTTCTCAGCAGGGGTGATGGAACAGGTGGGCGTGCTGGTGGGCTCGCAAATCTCCGCACTGGGAACACGGTTTCGAGCAGATGTTTGCACAGTTGTCAAACACTCTGTCTCAGTCTGGCCAATCAATTCAAGATCTCTCTAACAGGATGAGAGAAAATGAGGACCGAGTAGCTGGGCTATCTCAGGTTCCTCCCCCAAGTCTCCCCCAGCTCAAGCACTGGGATTCTTCAACTCCCCGCCATATGACTCTTTGCCAGCTTTTCTCTATGGAGAACCCTTGGAGAGTAGCTGCCTACGCTCCGTTCAAGGATGGAATGATCTCTATCTCGGAGTGTGGAACTCGAAGGATTGAGGACTTCGAGTTTTACCCTCCGGGTCTGACGCAGCCTTTCATCGGTTAGCTAGGCTGACGCCAACGCTCTGACGAGGGAAGACAAGATCTCTAAGGAGTCGGTCCTATAAGTAGAGATCACGCTCAGCGGGAATGGGTTCACTGCCTTGAGGACTGGGAGTGTACGAACACCAAACTCCAGGCCTACAAGAGTCCTTCACTATTTTCGCGACGGAAGAGGAGGTTTCTCTTCCGTTCGCCACGAAATTAGTGGAGAAGTCCCTTCAGGCAGTCCTCAAGGATGAGCCCATCCCACAGTTGAGGGAGGCGGAGTCTACTTCTCCGCTCTTCCCGGCCTTCGGAGAATTGTGGGAGAACTTGCCAGCTACGTTCACGCTTGGTAGCTCAACCGGACTGCGCCATGGACCAGTTCGGCGAGAAACTACCAAGGCTGCCGGATTCCTAATCCAGGCAGAGTTTGATGCGCGAACCAGGTTTGGCAGGTCCCTCAATTCCCCTTATAATCACGGAAATGGCTGCCCTCTCTTATGCTACGGAACCGCTGTTCAAGATTCTGGCGAAATCTCAGTTCCAGACGGTTCTAACGGACGCTTTTGACTTCTTCCAGGCTAGGAGGAACTGCCGAAAGCATGTTCTACAAGAGTGTACCATTAGGCATGAGCCGAATAGACTCTTGGCCTCTAGCATGTGGGGAGCGGATCTCTTCCCAGAGTCCGCGTGAACGAAGTACACCACGAGCTGCTAGGCTCAACCAGAGCCTTAGAGCTAGGTGGGGTATTTCCTCGAAGAGGAAACAGGAGTCCGTTTCCCACTGCTGGTAGAAAACCGAAGAAGGCTGGTAAGAGGTTCCAGCCATATAAAAAACTCCAGCAACAGCAGCAATTTGTGCAGGCGGTCCCGGTTACCCAACAAGGACAACCTGCCAGTTCAAAGCAGAATCAGCCTATCCTCCTGTTGCCCCCTCAATCTCAGCCATCCACTTCCTACGCTATCTCGCCGGCCTTCAATCCTGCATATGAGGCTCAAGGCTACAATCAGCCGAGAGGTAGGGCGAGAGGTTACTTTCGTCAGCGTGGCGCAGGAAGGGGTACGAGGAGCAGACAGTTCAGAGGAGGGCGTGGTGGCCAACCCGCCCATCAGCAATGAGGCTCCCCAGGTAGGAGGGAGGCTGTTCCTCTTCCGCCACAGGTGGAGGTTTCAGCAATTGGGCACAGAGCATAGTGTCCAAAGGATTGGGCTGGAGTTGGATCAAAGATCCTCCTCCAATCAAATCATTCCACCAGATACCGTCAAAGGAATTGACAGATTACGCGGAAGAACTCCTTCAGAAAGGAGCTATTGCGAGAGTCAAGCATCTAAAATTTCAAGGTCGCTTATTCAGCGTGCCAAAGAAAGGCTCAACAAAAAGAAGGGTAATCTTAGACTTGTCAAAGCTAAACTCTTTCATTCGTTGCGACAAGTTCAAGATGCTTACCCTCTCGCAAGTAAGGACCTTACTTCCGCGTGGAGCCGTCACATGCTCCATCGATCTTACAGACGCATACTATCATATCCCTATAGCCAGGCACTTCCGCCCATTCCTAGGATTCAGGCTAAGGAAATCAAACATTCTCATTCAAAGTGATGCCCTTCGGTCTGAATGTAGCCCCCAGGGTATTCACAAAATAGCAGAAGTGGTTGTTCAACAATTGAGAGCTCAGGGAATCATGGTAGCAGCATACCTCGACGATGGTTGATCTGGGCACCAACAGTCGAGGAATGTCTCAAAGCCACCAAAAAGGTAGTTCACTTTCTGGAACATCTGGGGTTCCAGATAAACAAAACGAAATCCAGACTTACTCCGGAATCTCGTTTTCAGTGGCTAGGAATCCAATGGGATTTTTTGTCTTCCCACAATCTGTCAATTCCAGTGGCCAAACGGAAGGAAATAGCAAAATCTGTCAGACAATTTCTCAAATGCAAGCAAACGTCAAGAAGAAACCAGGAGAGAATCCTAGGGTCTCTTCAGTTTGCTTCGGTAACAGATATCCTTCTGAAAGCAAGGCTGAAAGATATAAATCGAATTTGGCGGTCAAGAGCAAACTCAAATTACGAGACAAGTTGTCCAGTAAGTCCCACAGATCCTCCGCAACCAAACTACGGCCTTGGTCAAAAAGTAAAGAACTTACCCAAGAAAAAGTACCCCTTCAATATCCCCTCCCAGTGTTAACCATTCACACGGATGCATCCCTGTCCGGGTGGGGGGATACTCTCAGTTCAACAGGTTCAGGGGACTTGGTCAGTTCAATTTCGCCAGCTCCACATACAAACCGTGTTGGAAGCAATGGCAGTATTTCTCACTCTGAAGAGACTGCTTCCCCCGAAGAAGTCTCATCTAAGGCTAGTTTTGGACATTGCAGTGGTAGTTCATTGCATCAACAGAGGAGGTCCAAATCCAAGCATGTGAATCATGTCATGATAGCCATCTTTGCATTAGCAAACAAACACAAATGGCATCTCTCGCCACTCACCTGGCAGGAGTAAGGAATGTGATAGCAGACGCCCTGTCCCGGTCAGTTCCTCTGGAATCAGAGTGGTCTCTGGACGACGGGTCATTCCAGTGGGTAAGCCGGAGAGTCCCAGGTCTCCAAGTGGATCTCTTCGCCTCACAATTGCGAACCACAAGCTCCCTTGCTATGTGGCCCCCCAACCTGGACCTCTGGCTTATGCCACGGACGCCCTGTCGTTGGATTGGAATCAGTGGAGGAGAATTTATATTTTCCTCCAGTGAATCTTCTCTTGAAAGTCCTAAGCAACTAAGGTCTTTCAAAGGGATAGTAGCTCTGATTGCTCCGGACTGGCCCAAGAGCAACTGGTATCCTCTTCTTCTGGAATTGGGTCTCCGACCTCAACGGATCCCCAATCCCAAGCTATCACAATCAGTACAAATGAGGACTGTGTTCGCTTCCTCAGAATTCTCCAGACCCTAACTTTATGGACTTCATGAAGTTTGCGGCTAATAAAGATGCTGATATTGACCCACAGAATATTCTCTTCCTAGAATCAGATAAGAGAGAGTCAACCATTAGACAATATGACTCAGCTGTTAAAAAATTAGCATCTTTCTTGAGAGAATCGAACACTACAACCATGACAGTTAATTTGGCTATATCCTTTTTCAGGTCCTTGTTTGAAAAAGGTTTAGCAGCTAGCACGATTACCACTCATAAATCGGCTTTGAAGAAAATCTTTCAAGTAGGTTTTCAGATAGATCTGACTGAATCTTATTTCACATCTATCTCTAAAGCCTGTGCTAGACTTAGACCTTCTCAGAGGCCTACTACAGTTTCATGGTTCTTGAATGATGTCCTCAAACTAGCTTCAGATACTGACAACTCATCCTGTACATTCATAATGCTCCTGAGGAAGACATTATTCTTATTAAGCCTAGCCTCAGGAGCCAGAATTTCAGAAACTGTCGGCTCTATCCAGGGATGCGGGTCATGTGGAATTCCTCCCATCAGGAGAAGTTCTACTTGCTCCGGATCGTAGCTTTTTAGCCAAAAATGAGGATCCTCTTGCAAGGTGGGCTCCTTGGAAGGTTATCCCACTTCCACAGGATCCTTCTCTCTGCCCAGTATCAACCTTCTAGAGCCTTTCTATCTCGTACTTCTTCAAGATCCTCAGGTGCTCTCTTCATGAGAGAAAAGGTGGTACTTTGTCAGTAAAAGGTATTAGACAACAAATCCTTTACTTCATTAAACAAGCCAACCTGAGTCATTCCCAAAAGCACATGATATCAGGGGAGTAGCCACCTCAATTAATTATTTTCAACATATGAATTTTGAGGATCTTAAAAAGTATACTGGATGGAAATCCCCGACAGTCTTTAAACGGCATTATTTAAAGTCCTTGGAATCTTTAAAGTTTTCAGCAGTAGCAGCGGGAAACATTGTTTCCCCTGATACTGTATAGTAGTTGTAGTATAGATCCAGGTCTCCTTTCTACCTACATCAGCCAACATGCCTCACCCTATCGCCAGGCTACTCGAAGATCATAGCCTTAGCCGTTGAATCATATAGTGGATTGTCCCTTATTTTTTTGCTAGGGACATCCACACTTGTACTGATAATGTACTTCAGTGGACCTACCCTTACCCTTATGCTAGGGTAGGACACAATGTGTTTGTATATATTCACCATTTTTGTATTTATGATGAACTTCAGTGTACCTACCCTTATTTTTATGCTAGGGTAGGACACAATGTGTTTGTATATATTTTGCAATGCTTGTATTAATGATGGACTTCAGTGTACCTACCCTTATTTTTATGCTAGGGTAGGACACAATGAGTTTGTATATTTTGTAAATTTGTTAAGTAAATCCTCTTTTCTTTATATTACATGCATCACTGTAATTTACTGTTAATTACCATTTAAGTTACTTTAAAAGATTACTAACGTCTATTGTTTTACTAGTTTAGTAGTAAGTTAGTTTAAGTGCTTAGTTGTATGCTGTAATTGATTTACTTATATTATATCCATCATTTTACACTGTTTTTCATTGTCCTTTTTTCCCATCTTGTCTGTTTCTCTGGTATTCTTTCATAGGCCGACACGAGCTGAGCCCAGAAAAGGGATTTTGACGAAGGAAAAATCTATTTCTGGGTGATTGGCTCGTGTCGCCCTATGAAAACCCCCCCCTTTATGGTTTGTTTCCCCCCTTGCAGGACAAGATGTATTTAGTTGTTTCTTAGATTAAGGATGTCCGCTAGGGGCGCTGCTGTCCGTGGCGTCCTCTAGTAGTAGTAGTTAGAGGCTGCATCGCCCGTTGGTATCAGCTCTCTCTTGGGGGGTTATTCTGATGGGAAGTTCTATTTGGTGTTTGTCTCGTGGTAGTGTTCCACACTCGCCCCTATTATCATACCGACACTTCTTTTTAGAGTGAGCGAGTCAGTTTTACTGACATTTCTTAATTTTGTTTTTTCTCTGGTAATTTTAGGTTAATTTTACCTAGAAAGAATGATATTAAGGATCCTTTCATAGGGCGACACGAGCCAATCACCCAGAAATAGATTTTTCCTTCGTCAAATCCCTTTTCATGCTTTCAGTGAATCTGAGGGATGCCTATTTCCAGATACCCTTCCAACAATCCTCCAGGAAGTACCTCTGCTTCATCCTCGACGGGACGGTGTACCAATTCAGGGCACTTTGCTTCGGTTTCTCAACCGCCCCACAGGTGTTCACGCGAGTGTTCACTCTGGTGTCTGCTTGGGCCCACTCGCACGGGATACGTCTGATGAGGTATCTCGACGATTGGTTGTTAGTCTGGCGAGCTCCCGCTCGCAGTTGCTGCAGGACAGGGATCGACTACTCGAGTTTTGTCGCGATCTGGGGATCGTGGTGAACTTCGAGAAGTCCGATCTCGAACCCAAGCAGAGGATGAAGTACCTGGGTATGCTGATCGACACGGTAGCAGGGGGAGTCTTCCCCGCAGACACTCGGATCAGCAGCTTCAGGGAGGCAGCCAACCAGTTCCTGTCTCGGCAGGAACAGGCAGCTCAGCAATGGCAAGTCGTGATCAGGACACCTGTCGTCACTCGAGAAGTTAGTCCCTCACGGGCGTCTTCACCTGCAGTCTCTTCAGTGAAGACTAAAGGAGAGTTGGTCACAGGCAACAGATCCTCCATACTTCCCAGTGTCTCTCACGCTGGAGGTGTGGCAGGACCTAGCCTGGTGGCTGGACGACAGGAACCTCTTAAGAGGAGTGCCCCTACGCACTCCCCCCCCTGAGATGCAGCTGTTCTCAGACGCATCGACCGAGGGATGGGGCGCACACCTGGAGGAGTTGCTGACTTCAGGTATGTGGGACGATCGCGACAAGCACCTTCACATCAATGCACTGGAGCTCAAGGCAGCGTTTCTCGCGCTCCAAGAGTTCCAGGACTGCTTGATGGGACACTCAGTGGTGTTGATGTGCAACAACACCATAGTGGCTTACGTCAACAAACAGGGGGGCCTAGTGTCTCTCCCGTTGTACCAGTTGACTCGGCAGGTGCACGAGTGGGCCGAGGCTCACTCAATAGAGCTGTCAGCATGCTACATTCCAGGGAAGAGGAATGTAGTAGCGGACAAGCTCAGCCGTCGGGATCAGGTGATAGGAACCGAGTGGTCCCTACACCAGGACGTGGCGGAAAGGCTCTTCGATCTGTGGGGGCGACCAGTAGTGGATCTGTTCGCCACCCGGCACAACAAGAAACTTCAGGTTTTCTTTTCAGCCGTGCCGGACCCATGGGCAGCTGCAGAGGACGCTCTTCAACATCCGTGGGACAACCTCTTCGCGTATGCCTTTCCCCCGTTCAGCCTGATTCGCAAGGTGATCAGTCGAGTACTGGTCACCCCGAACCTCGGGATGATCCTGGTGGCTCCCAAATGGCCCCAGGCCATTTGGTATCCGGACCTGCTGGCTCGTTACTCGCAAGGAGAAAACCGAGAGAGATTCCCCCTTGGCACAACCTTCTCGCCCAGCCACACCTAGAGCGGTACCACCGAACAGTCCAGTCCCTACGACTTCACGGCTGGCTGTTATCCACCATCTCTTGTGAACGAGAGGCTTTTCTCGCAGCGCAGCAACAGAGATGGCTGAAACGTCCGTCAGTCCTCTGCAGCTGTGTACCAGGGGAAGTGGGCCGTCTACTGTGGTTGGTGTCGTAGACGGGGTATATCTCCTCTCAGAGCCACTCTTCAGCAGGTAGCGGATTTCCTCGTTTTTCTTCGCCGAGAGAAGCTCCTCTCAGTCCCCACAGTCAAAGGATATAGAGCCACCCTGGCACTAGTCCTGAAACTGAGGGGATTGGATATCTCGAACTTGTTCGAGATCTCCTTGCTTATGAGGAGCTTCGAAAGGTCTTGCCCACCCAGGGAACTCAGGCCCCCTGAGTGGGACGTGACTCTCGTCCTTAGGAGTTTGACTCGAAGACCCTTCGAGCCTATCCGAGAGTTGTCAGACAGGGATCTGACCCTCAAGACCCTCTTCTTGCTGGCCCTGGCATCGGCAAAGAGAGTAGGGGAACTTCATGGTCTTTCCTTCGATGTACGACACTCCAGGGGATGGGGATTTGTGACGCTCGATTTCGTCCCAAACTTCGTTGCGAAGACACAGAAACCGTCGATCCCTGACAACAGGTTCGAGTCTTTCACAATTCCCTCCCTAATGGACTTCACCGATAATGATGCGGATGAGATGCTACTTTGTCTTGTGAGGGCGCTACGGCGCTACCTGAAGAGAACTCGGCACCTCAGGCCTGAATGTTGACGCCTCTTCGTTAGCACCGGGGTAACCAAGAAAGAAGTATCCAAGAACACTCTTTCTTTCTGGCTGCGTGAGGTGATTAGGAGAGTGTATGAGGCTGATGGTAGTGACGACACCCGTACGCTCCGTGCGAGAGCCCACGAAGTCAGAAGCATTGGTCCTTCCCTTGCGTTCCGCAAGAACTTCTCCGTGGTGCAGGTCCTGAAGGTAGGTGTCTGGACCAACCAGACTACCTTCACGTCCTTCTACCTTCGTGATATTGCCCACAGGTCCTTGGATACCTTTTCCTTGGGACCTGTGGTGGCTGCTCAACAAGTTGTGTAGCTAACCCAGACCCTCGCAGGCTGAAACAGCATCAAGTCCTGGTGTGACTGTGAGAATGGATGTGCGAATGAGTGAGTGACTGGCTTCTCTTCCCATCTTTTTCTTCTCCTCTACCTGTGGGCAGAGGGTTACGGTCGTCACTATGCTAGATGAGGACGAGATGCAGGTGAGCTAGGGTAAAACATCACAGCAGGCCAAACAGGCCACCTACAATCAACGTTGCCACCCTCCAAAAAGTACATTATAAACGCGTCCTGACACCGGAGATGGCATCAGTCGCGACTTGTTGTTGGTGAGAAACGGAGCTAAAGACTCTACTCTCCTTTCGAAGTAAGTATTTTCTCCAAAGTTAGAAATTAAGGCCAAATTTTAAGATTTAAACAGAGGGTAGTGAAAAGGCTGGCTACGACAGTGGAAATCTCACCAAAACGCTTTAGAAATTTTTACTTACAACTAAAAATGTTTCGAAGATTGACGCCATCTTGATGTTTACGGAGTCGCTTGTGTCAACAAACTTCCCATTTCCTGTGCTAAATCTGCACACCACTTGTACCCATAGACGCTGGGGCACTTTCATCACAACAATCGTAAACCAACCTCTTACCAGCACTTATTCAAGGGGACTACGGCATTCTTGCGGCGTTTTGCGCTCTTCAATTGTTTATCAGTGTTGTCAATTGGTATGTGTTTACCCTCTAAACTAGGTATAAGACTTACACAAAACCGGAAAGGGGAAATAAGTGAAATTAGCGTATCTATTTGTATATATATACGTACATATTACAGCAATTTTATCATTACTGCATTACTATGACAACTAGAATTCATCGAAACAGTTTGTAAATGCATCGGCGTATGTGTGACGCTCCACTAGATTGGCAATGATGAGTCATTTTTCCTCACGTCGTCTGCTCGTAAGTATACATCCGAAACATTTGTAATTTTGGGGGGTAATTGGTTGCAAAAAAGGGATAATAGACATGAATTAAATAAACATTTTGAAGTAAAGTTAAACTAAATATTGAGTAAAGTAAACAATTAAGGGAATAAAGCTTTGCATCTCATAATCAGTGTTGTCGTCTGCTGCTCGTAACTGTGTTTGCAGAGTGAGTGCTTAGGAACCAGGAACCACAGCGTGGTTCAAGTGCACTGTGGAGTGAATTAAGACCAAAATGTGTATAATTACAATCAAATAAGCACTGTGGAGTTTCAGTTGTGATGGCAGTAAGGATAAAAACCACCGATTACAAGGTAAGAATGAATTCAGTTCCAACCATAACCCCGGGAATAACAAGTTTCATACTTTCACTAATATAGGCAACAAAATGTTGTTTTATTGTGCTGATTACAACTGCAATCTTGAGTAAGATCAATAAACATTTCATATATACGCTAACATTGTTCAAATGAGTGCTGGGAAGGCTGGGGAAAGATGGTGGCCGTCACTGATGAGAACCTTCCATGCAAAACATAGCCGCCATATTGGATTTCAAAACTGCCTTGAAAACATATTTTACGAAGAGCTCACATGCTTATTTTAGTTCGTATGGGGCTTTCCTATATCACATTATGTTGACGAAACTTCAGTCTTTTAAATGGTATGCTTAGAGTTGCAATTATATTCTTTTTTCACCAATTAAATATCGAGTGAATAAGACCCGTCCACCGTGATGAGGGTTGGCCTGCCGTGGTATTCTACCCTATGTGACAGAGCCCCATCCTATCCCTTTCACTAGGGATAGGAGCAGAATATCCACCACTTCCTCCTACAAGGGGGGGGAAGTGGATGCCAACAAGAGACAAACCCATGATTTGCTCTTGCAACAGGAACCAGTTCTTGCATTGCTGGTACGAAGAGATACGCTTGCCTCTCTCTTAGTACTTGGTCCAGGTCTGACCATTGATCCTGCGGTGCACACCCCGATCAATCGGACAGAGGCTTGGATCCTCCCTCTGCTCTTATGACCAGGGAGGCATTCCAAGGTTGGGCGAACACCAGTCTGTTCACAAAAGACTCAGATTCCTCCCACCAATAAGTGAGTCTTCCTATTGTAAAAGGACCGAAGGTTTATATTCCGTGTCGGAACAAATGACAATTTGTCCAAAATTGCATTTTTCCTAACTATACAAACCTGAGGTCCTTTTACACATAGTCCCACCTTATGCCACCCCTCACTCTGCAGTTTTTGCTTGGACCTAAAGCAAAAGTGATTGTTTACCTCCCAGTCGCGCGGCGCGCGCCTGTCGGACAAGCAGTTAACTACCGAACCCCTTGTTCGAAAGCTTACGACCTATCCAAGCTTGCCGCTAAGTAACCTTCCTATTGTAAAAGGACCCTCAGGTTTGTTGGTAGTTAGGAAAATAAATGCAATTTTGTTCATGAATGAAATCTTATGCCTGTCACGATACTATAATTAGCTATGTATTTTTCCGAATCCGACAGAAATTTAAACACTTACGACACACGCAGTGGGAGTCAGGTGGTTAGTACCCATTCCCGCCGCTGGGAGGCGGGTATCAGGAATCATTCCCATTTTCTATTCATAATTTTTTCTGTCGCCGGTGCTGAAAACACCTGTTTTCAGTACCTCCGTCTTAGGATTTTGGAAACTTCATTGCCGCTAAGTATCCTAATTGTCTTTTGATTTATTCACTTGGATTTGTGGCTAGGCATACGCTATCTTAAATTGATTTGAATTTGATTCATTTTGCATAAAATATCTGAATCTAGTTAGGCTAGTTTCAGACGGGGTGGGTTTGTCTGCAAAGATAGGGTGTGGCTACCGAAAGCTTCGGTAGATTCGCACTTGGTATGTACGAGGGGTATGGGTCTTGCTTCTTTGTTGAGATTTGTCATGTAAGGAGTGTGAGACTTTGTCTATTCCGTAAGGAAGACGTATGATTCGTATGTACGCAATTAATCAGTAAACATGTCTAATTCCGTAAGGAAGACGTATGATTCGTATGTACGCAATTAATCAGTAACAAAAGTCAGGGTAGTGAACCTGCTAACCTTCCTGTAGACTTTATTTTGCATAACCCTGTAGTATGGCCTACGGGCTATGTATATGTCTACGAGAGGTGCTCGCTCTCCTTCATTGCTGTGAAGTGCTACTTCTGTAATTGTTACTCTAACCCTGCAGTGTTGCCTTTGGGCCCTAAGCAGTGTCTGTAGAGAAATTGCCCTTTCTCTGATACTCCTTCGATTCGTAACTTAGAATCGAAAGTGCTTGCTTTAGAGAGTAAAAGTGAAGTGCAGAAGTGCAGTGATACCCCTTGTGTAGTGGAGGGTGCGTCAGATCGGCCTCGTTTCGCCTCTAGGCCGGGACTCTGCTTGACTCCCAGAACGAGGGAGAGAGCATGTCGAAAAGCCGAAGGAGGGTTACGAGGAACCCCACCGATCTGGCGTGCCTCGGCAGTTTCTGATGAAAATCCCCAGACTGCCTAAGTGCGTGCACGTGCACGAATCCTGAAGGATTGCTTCTCGTCCTCCGAAGCGTCCTCCCCGCGCAGGGGTGGAGCTTTCGGATGGACTCGCGCCCTCTAAATAGAAGCTTTATAGAAGAGGACGCTTCACGTCCTTCTCTCTCTCTCTCTCTCTCGTTATGCGTTTCAGTGAGAAGTAAGAAGGCGGAACGTCGCCTGAAACTCGTGTCCGTCTTTCCACCGAGAAATACGTAAAAGAAGTCATAGTAGCAGTAAGCTTTTGAGAGCGGACGCCCAAGCCAGGGGCACGCGGGCGGGTGCACGCCAAGCGCGCGCCAGTGGACGCCGAGCCGTGCGCGCCAGTGGACGCCGAGCGCGCTCCAATGGACGCCGAGCGCGCTCCAGTGGACGCCGAGCGCGCTCCAGTGGACGCCGAGCGTGCACCAGCGCACGCCAGGTGTGTCGCCTGGCTGAACGTTTCTGTTGAACTCTTCAAGCTCTTGTTTCAGATTTGGCTTAAAGAATTTTTACCTCTACCTTCGATGATACCTTCTACCTCACCTGCAAAGAATGTGAAGTAGGCAGTGCTTCGGAGTAAGCTTAAAGTGAACAGACAACTTCTTCTTCGAAACCCAGCAAGCATCGGGTTTCGTGAATTCAAGAGGTCTCTGTCAATTAATATTGCTTTTCGCATAGGTGGATGGAGTTAAGGAAAGCTCAAGGGAAGTTCTCGTTTGCTCTACCGCAAAGCTTTGCCATTCTGCCAATAAATTTAAGTTGCCACTACCGCAGTCAAGACTTTGCGATAAGGCAGTTACGGGTTATAAAGGCTCGATGTCCTGCACGTCAGGGACTCTCGGCAACGTTCAGTAGGATTCTTGCAAAGGCACTCATCAAAAGTACGCTCTTCAGGAAAGCGCAAGACAGGACTGCCTTTGCCATACTGCCAATAAATTTAAGCTTTAGCAGGCATTAGTTGTGATACGGGAGAGGAAGCTGGTTGGAGAGTTTCTTCCTCTTCCCAGGATAATTTTGCCAGCTTTTTAGCCCATCTGAAAGGGCTTTTCAGATGATAGATTTTGTTAGTTCCTAGTCGGGACTACGCTGCCGAATTGAACATCGTCGTTCTACCTGACGTAAAGCCCAGTCTCTTAACAGGATTCTTGCCCCTTCCTCGTTTGAGACGGGTGGAATCGGAAAATAAAATGCTCGACTTCCTGGATTACGTTTTGTCAACTTCAGTGACTTTCCCCCAATTGACAATATACTATCGTTTTGTCAAGTAAGTGGGTATCCCCTCATTGACAAAATATCTCTTTGTCCCGTAAATGGGTTAGTTCTCATTGACAAACATCTCATTAACTTGATATTGCGTAAGCGAATAAGCTCTTATTGACAAGATTCGTAAGAGCTCTCATTCGTCATTCGCAGACTCGTACAAGAAATAGACTTGTAGACTACGCAATGAACGCTTATGTCCAATAACTAAGAAGCGTTGAGCTGACTGCTTCGATTCTCCTAAGTTTTGTTCATGAAACTTGCCTGTCAGATATGTATGTAGCTGTATTTATTCCAAATTCAGCTATATATATGTCTGCCAGGTAAGTATGAACAAACTTTATTGTGATATAATTTCATATTTTGCCTTGCGTTATTTTATTTCTGGTTGGTTCAAGTCATATACGCTTGCTGTAGTTACCTCTTCGGATGGCAACCGAGAGGTCTATGGTCCATTTTAAGGGACATTTAATCGTTACTCCCTGCAGCCTTCCAGGAGTTTCCGATTTATCTTTTACCGTTGTATGGTAGTGTTCTGACGACACAAAACGCATCTGTATATTTAGCGTTTTCTGTTTCGCTTAAATATACCAGCTTGAGAGTCTCTTTATGCTAAAAATAACGGACCTTTTTCTTCATAGAATAGGGTAGCTGGCAACCCAGGCATAAAGTTAAGAGCGACGATGACGGACGATCGTAAGCTGCTGCTGTCACTGTCCTCTGACTCCTCTCCTCCAGTCCAAACGAGCCAGTACCAACTCAGTTCGCTGTCATGCGCTGTAGGTTAAGTCTCTCTCCTCCTGCGGGATTGACTGACATAACCGTATCTCTGTGCTGGCAGTTACGTCTCTCTCTCTCCTGCGGATTGACTGACGAACTGTATCTCTGCCCTACAATCACGGACTTTAGCCTAAGATTGAGGGGATTTCTTACATGAATGAATAAACATTGCATTCGTTTGGCCTTAATATGTTTCTACAGAGATATCTTACTCCTTTCGGTGCTCGTTGACCGACACGGTATAGGACTACGAGTCTACCACAACATTGCACTATTATATGCTCTCTTGCTTAGGCAAAGCGCAGCCTTATTAGGGAAGTAAACATACTGGTCTGGTGGAATAAGGGATGAGCTTGCTGGGACCATTTCCTTCCTAAAGAAGTTTGTTTCCCTGAATAGACTGCAATTCAGACCTCTACAGTTTTTTCCTACCGGGGGAAACTGAAATTTTATTAAAGATCTAGGAATGATTCTGAACATCTCTCGGTGCGTTAAGTATCTCTTGAGGTGATAGAAAGAAGGTGCCGGACATCTGGAGAGGGTTCAGATGTCCTGGATCATAATCTGAAAGAAGTGGAAGCAATTCAGTCGTCCCTCCAGTCCTCGAAACGAGTTTTTGGAACCATGGTCCATATCAACTCTGATCTTCCACAGCTCTCTCATATCTTAGGAAGTATCTTCTCTCGGTTTTCCCCGGTTGGGTTTACGAGAAAGAGCCTATTATAACAACAGGCGTAGAATGGAACGATCCTCTAGAGGTTCGTTACAGGATTGCAAAAGTCCGCTCGAATCGTCTCGATCGAAGGCAGGCAACTACTGACTTCCGAGTGGAATCTTTCTTTAGAAGTATGTTGAGAGTTGTGGAGACTTTAGGGACGTCCTTTCATTCATCTCTTCGCTAGGTTGAGGACGAAGAGGCTTCTTCTTCTCTGCTCCCTTTTTCTCGATCCGGAGCGGTAACATTAAACGCCATCCTATGATATTGAACGGGGATGGATGTTTAGTCTCTTTTCCCCTTTTTCAATCACTTAGGAAATGTAATAAGATGATTTATATCATCACAGGGAGCGACAATGACGCTAATCGCCCCATGTTGGCCTTCAAGACCCTAGATTCACAGAGTCACGTCCTTCAAGGACCTTTTCCGAGAGAGTCGGTCTCCTTTAACACGAAAGGTACCTATAACCTCTCCGCTCTGAGTCTGACTACGTTCAGACTATCGAGATGTTTGACAGCATAAGATTGCAGTCTTCCTTTCCGTTTGAAGAATGGGATAAGCTGGCAGTCACAACTATTAAAGAATACGCAAATATGTTGTTAACGGCCTTTGGGCTCAGAGATTTGCTTCTGTCAAACAACAAAGCCCTTCACGATCTTTGAGTTCTGTGAAATCTCGAAACTCGCTCACCATCTACTTTTTGTCTCACCTGTTTTCTCGGAGTCAGACACTCGTGCGAGATCAGGAGACATATAGTAGCCCTGAGTTTCTTGTTGACGAAGTCGGTTGCGTTTATACACCCCCGATGATCGTTTAACATGAGACCAGGTTGGACTGTCAGGCATTCGTCCTTCGGGACTGAATCGCCTTTTTGCTCCTCGCTCCTTTCTCCTGGGCACCAGAAGCTCGCGGTCAGGAGTGGCTCAGGAGTTGATTCGCTAACGACGTTGGGTTCGTTGATACACCCCCAGGTTTGCTTAGCTTGAATCGCCCAGGCAGTCCAAACACTCATCCTTCAGCAATGAATAGTGCCTTATGGTCTTCAGGGTACAGCCTTGCTGTCCTTGATTCGTCTGACTGGTCAACTGGTCGGTCACCTGACGTTAAGTACAGACGGACTGACTGTGCATGTCCAGATCGAAGCTTTCAATATGGAATTTAGACATAGTCTGAAGTTCTTGATGTCAAAGCATTCGAACATCTCCTACCTGTTAACTTCTTGAATTTGATCAGGAAGGCATTTTTCTAACCACCCTAGATACGACAAAGAGGGTTAGTGAGATTTTAAGCCATCGTCACAAGTTTTGGCTTTAGAGAAACACAAGGCGGTGTGCTCTCTAAGCTTTTCGTTATGGCCTAAGAATGGAAACCCGTTTGTCCTTGGGCCAGGAGCTTGGAAGCAAAGGATGGCACAAGTTAGTGGGCAGGAGCCAGAGAGAGTCCTGTGCCCTGTCAGGTCTCTCAAGTTTTATCTACATAAAACTCAAGAAAGTCGAAGTCGTTACGGACAATCTGCAGTGTTCGAAAAGACCAGACTTGCCCATATCGAAGAACACCCTGGCTTTATTGTTAAGGAGGTCTTTCAAAAAAAAAAAAAAAAAAAAAAAAAAAACAAAAAAAAAAAAAAAAAGCTCCTTCTTTGTGTTTGCACAAAGATTTGAAATCTTTTGATTGAATGCTCACGAGGTGAGGGCGCTGGCCTCGGAAGCATTTCAACAGAGCATGGCACTCAGCAACATCCTGAGTACCATGTTTTAGCGAAGCAACTCTGTGTTCAATTCACACTCCCTGCGAGATGTGAAGATGGCATATGAGATCTGCTGCTCGCTTGGGCCATACGTGTCTGCAGACACAATCTTGGGGGCAAGAAGTACCACTCATCCTATCCTGTAGAAAATGGTTAGGAAGAGCTCTTAATTTAGTAGTTGAGTCGCCGACAACGGTGACTTCTTAACTCTTAAGCCTTAGTTAACACACTTAACTTTGGCTAGGTGGGTCAGGTGGTGATATATTTTTATATATATATTTATTTTTACTTCTTAGCCCTCATGGTATTGTCATTATGGTCTAGTCACGTCGTGGTCTCGCGCCCTGTTGACAGATCATCTGGAGGTGCACCAGCTATATAGGTCTCTACCTCGCTGGCAACTCTAGTAGCACAAGCAGACTTACGCGGCAGTAACCACGAAGTCAGCTATGCTAACAGGTAAGGAATCAAGATATCAATTATCTGCATATATATGTTTCCTAAAATCTTCTATTCTGTCTACTCCACCACCAAAGGTGGGATTCACATATATATATCTGACAGGTAAGTTTCATGAACAAAATGATATTGTAATGATACAATTAAGTTTGTTCATACTTACCTGGCAGATATATATAATCAAGTACCCACCCACCTCCCCTCAGGAGACAGTGGAAATAAAAATTATGAATAGAAAATGGGAATGATTCCTGATACCCGCCTCCCAGCGGCGGGAATGGGTACTAACCACCTGACTCCCACTGCGTGTGTCGTAAGTGTTTAAATTTCTGTCGGATTCGGAAAAATACAGCTATATATATATCTGCCAGGTAAGTATGAACAAACTTAATTGTATCATTACAATATCATTTTTGGACAAATTGTCATATTCATGCAGAAACGGTGTCAGATGTCAGCCTTTCCTCCCACCAAGGCTGCCTTACAGCAACATAGGAGGGTAGCATTGCAAGGTGGACACTATTGGGGATGTGCTACTATGCCATATTACCAGTTCCCCCCCCCCCCCCCCCCCTTTTGAGTGGGGATGGACTTGTCCATAACAGTGGAGCCCCCTGTGGACAAACTTACTAGAAGCAAGCACATCCTGCTCAGAGCTGCTGAAGTGTCATTGTAGAAACTACAAATGTGTGCGAGCCCACCTAAAATGCACTGTTTATTGCACATGCACAGGAGACTGTGACAATGCCTGAAAATATGTGAATGACTTAAAACTGTTCATGGTGAGAATGTATACTGTTGAGACAATCCATGTGACCAAAAACAGCTGATTGCTTTCATGAATGTATTGCCAAGCAACATTGTTTCTTTACGATATATTCACTAAATCTTCGCCTGCTATTGATAAGGAAAGTATTTGAGTTTAATGTATCCATCCCATGGGCAGAGATTGTTTTCCATGGTTCCATGAGTCTCTGCTATGCTAAATAGTTACTAAGGAAACTAAATTTATATGTTATTGTCAAATAATAGTCATGACAGTCTTTACAGATTATAATATACCCAAACATTTCTCCTCTGCAAGCTTGTATGCAGCGTTATGTGGAAACAGCATTTACAAATAGGCAATTAAAATGTAAACAGGTAATTGGGATGGTTTATCCGTTGCCCAGCAACAAGCAAATGCTGTTTTTTTTTCTTCTGTCACTTATAGTGGCTTTAAAAGATGTCTTCAGATAGTTGTGATGCTGAAACACACCGCATCATCCTTTCATAATAGATTAGATATGCTTAAACAGCTCGTTGCCAGGGTCAATAAGTTGCTTATCAACCATTGCTAGGAAACATGCTGCATCCAATGGCTCCTCCTTGGAAAATATTCAGTATGGGCTCAAGTATCATTGTGCCCAATTTTATGCTTTTATCATTAACTGAGCAATTCTAGCTGAATTTGGCACCAATCGCCTTGACTATATTATAGTACAGGCTTTATAGCCTTCATGAAACGTGCTTCATATTTGAGTACATGTATGTTTCCAAGGTAACAGAAATATTCTAACTCATCTAAGCCTCGCCTTTCTGCCACAGTAGTGTAGTGCTTCTCTTCCCTCTTGTTTCCATTTGCTTTTTTTTTACACATTTTGGGGAATAGAAGACTACATCTGTTAGCAGTTTCTCTGGCACCAAGTAAAATAAACCTTTGGAGATAACAACTTTTTCTCAGTTCTGTGCTAATTAGTTGCATACAGTTGAAATGTCATGCACTTTGAAACGTTGGGTACTTCTCACAGGTGATACTTTCTTTACTCAGGTCTTACAACTCTGAGGAATGTTGAAAGGTAAGTGCTTTCAGTTTGGTGGGATGAAATCAGTGTATGTGTTATATATACGTACAGTGTTTTGGTTTTTAATATCTCCTTATACATCTAGTGCATTTTTTCTATTTCTCATAATTTTACTGCGGATAAGATCATTATATTTTACACCTTTTAACAGAGAGCATGTTTTGAGTGCTTAATGTTTTTTATGTGTTTGGACGGTGATGTTTTATAGTAGTAATATGTCCTTGACTACATACACACATACACTGTGTACAGCATAGGGTTTTATTTCAATTTAAATCACACCTTCACTTAAGTTTCTCAAAAATTACATTAAACTTCAAAAAACAAACAATTTACGAAGTGGAAATACGTCAATCATCATTTCACCTAACCAAGCTTAGCCTAACTTCTTGGGTTGGCTTGAGCACAACCTGGTATTTACCAATCCTAACAGAGAGCATAGGCATCTGTACAGCTTAGGCTAGGTGGTGATTGAACTGATTGATCTTACTACTGATCCATTCAGGCTAGGCTAACATGTGACTATAATTCTAATTTGGCTGCCGCCATCAGCTGGTCACGTCTTGTCTTTATCCAAATATCACAGCAATCCTTAAAATTTCACAAAAGCTAACTACTAGTACACAGATCCTGATGTAACAACCAATCACAATAATCCTGGTCACGGAACCATTTTATTACGACTTGCATCGAATAAGTAGAGCATTTCAAATCATAGGAGATCATATAACCTAAAGTGAATTGAAATGTAGTATCTACCGAATCATAGCCCAAGTTCTGTACTACGACACCCAGATTACTTCACTCATTCTAAATGATATTCAAGATGTTACATTACGTTGAGTATATTAATGAGTATGTAAATTATATTAAATTGCTGTAAATGTGAAAGGCAGACTTGTTATCCCTAGCCAAAATTTTGAAGACCCTGCTTTAGCACTGTCTCGTTATTCTCATTCTAAGAAAATGAAAGTAAATTTCTTCTCATCATTAGATATGAATATTATTCAAAGGAGTTTCCCCAATTGAACTTTAAGATAGGAATACTTAAGTGGTTAAGACTCAGGGATCCTGATGACTTCTCAAAGATCGCAGGACAACGTTTTGTCCAGATGACCATAGCTTTCCATGTAATGTAGGTAATTATCATGTATTAAGTACCCTATAGTAGTAAGTATTGTTTTAGTTAGAAGTATTTTAATGACATTTGTTATATATTCTTTTCTTCAAACAGCAAAAACCGTTACTACTATTTTTACATGGAATGGGAGGAAGCAGTGATTTATGGCGACAACAGCTGTGGTATTTTGTTTGCTGTGGTTATGAGGTAAGGCCAGTTTAGTTTTATTTCCTTTTAAAAAGTAATTATTCAGAGAATGTGGTCATCTTTTACACACACACACACACACACACACAAGAGAGAGAGAGAAAAAAAAATATTAATTTTTACATCTTGACAGCTTCTTAACGCTTGAAACGACAATATGAATGTGTCAATAAATTGAAATTGGTAGATGAAATATACATGGCAGGATTTATTTCATCATTAGAAAAAGATTTTAAGCATGAACTTCATGAAATGATCAAATTTTTAAAAATAAAATCAGATGGAAAAATGAGAAACAACACAAACAGTAACAGTAATTAAACCATTGTACTCCCAGATAATAGATAACTTTTTAGTGGTTTGATTAAGTGCTATGTAAGTTTGAAAATTAAAATTATACAAAGGTTTTAACTTTATATGACCACTATAGAAAAAAATAATATTTAGGGTCTTCCTGGCTTATGATTCTTGTTCTATTATTATTTACATCATTTGGAGCACTATACTACTCTCTTTGGATTTTACTTGTTGTATTTATGTCTGTATCTTACATTGCGATTAAGTCTTCAAGAACATTCCTCAGGGAAATTTTAGTGGTATTATTGAGGAACTACTGAGCAGATTAATAATATCTCAGATGTTGTCCTTAAATTTATCTACAATTACTGAGGTCAATACATAGTGTTTTGTGGCTATAATCTATGAAAAAAAGGGATCATTTTTTGTGGAAGTGCAACCCCCCCCTTTTTTTTTTCTACATACCCTTTGATATCTAATTTCCTTCGTCAGGGGTTCTGACTTTGCTGAACAGTGGCGGATGTAGCAAACTTTCACGAGGATGCCACTTAGGCTTATCATATATACTATTATGTAATGTAATACACACACACAGTACATATACGTATAGTATCAATATTTTTGTACGTATGCACCCAAACATATGTATGTACGTATGTGTAAATATATATATATATGTTCATATACGAAACACACCTTCGGTCTTAACATTAGGATAAATACTCAGCGCCAGCTGGAAACCGGTAAAGTTTAAAATAATTGTGTACGCAAGGGACTTTTGGCATCTGTGCTTGGTTACGAGACATGTGGGGCCACCCACATACCCCTCATTAACTCGTGACCCCGTTAGTTATTTTCTTACCGCCTTTAAGTGAGGACGGGCTTTGCTCCGTCATTGTAAAGCCGTTTTAGTTTGCCCCTGTTGTTTTCAATTTGTTGTTCAGAATTCCCGGGTATGTGAACATGAAGCCTTCTCATGCTGCGAGACTTCCTGGATATCACAAGAAGCAGATAAACGCCCTGTTATTTTCTTCGACGGTTTCGACGTCAAAGTACTTATCGTGTAGTAAGTCGTAGGTGAAGAAACTCTTAAGGTACAGTTAATTCATTACCTGTGCTTGGGAATATCACATATTCATATGGATTGCCTGTAATCCAAAGCTTTGATGTATCTGGATGTGCTTTGGGAAGTAATTATGACGAATTGTGCTCCTTTCCATGCGGGGAGGCGTGCATCACCATCTTGTTTTCATTCCAGATACGTGGGTAGAGAGGATGCAGGTGTGTGGTCGGCGTTAGGCTTATCAGGAGAACCAATTCAAGAAGGACAGTTGGTTTGATGTATAACGTCGTGTTGCCACCCAGGATCCCACATGATGGATGTCCCTTTTATTCTGTAAAGAAGCAGATAGGGCAATAAGGCAGCCTTTAATATCAGGTTGCTATGACTACGAGAATAACACCGCCTTGCACTTCTGGTAGGGTGCTGGCTTCGCATTCGAGTTGCTCAGTGACGCCATAAACATGGCAACCGCCATGACGTCACTTCACAGCTGCAGCCTACACGAGGACATGCTTCCATTTTCATTTCGAGGTACAAGAGTACATTACAACTATGCTTTCGGATTGGAGGTTTTTAATGCACATTGTTTTTGAGAGAAATTACAAGCGTTAGGAGATATAAGTCACATAATGGAAAAGACACAAGTCTTTCCTCTGTATCCTTCACTTAGGCGTCAAGCTTAGGTGACTGGCTTTGATGCCAGTGCGTTCTCCTGCCAATCCTGGAAAGATAGGGACTTCGTAGCTGATCCTAGAGCCAAGAGGAGAAGTTAGGGTTGGACGACCATGACGCATGCAAATAGATACCTTCTCAAATCCTACTGACTATTCGGGATTGAGCCATTAGTGGCCATTAAAGATCAAAGGTGCCATTGCCATATGGTTGGAAGGCCATGACATATGCAAATAGATACCTTCTCAGATCCTACTGACAGTTCGAGATCAAGCCATCAGTGGCCATTAAAGATCAAAGATGTCGCGGCCGTATGGTCGGAAGCCATGACGCACCCGGACATTTGTCAGAGGGTAGGAGTGAGTTAACGTCTCTTGTGGCTGAACACAGTGCGTTAGAACTGGAGGGAAGAGAAAACCCAGAGTTTCTGGCTTCGTATGAGGAGGTGATTGATTTGATTAGTCAATTCAATAACCTTTCAGGGAGCACGGAGACACCTGCCAGCATGCTTTCCCCCGGGGATTGACATGGTGTTTGGTTTATAAAAGGATACGAAAGTGTATGAATTACCTCGCTCTAGTCATGTAGAGTCCATTTTACAACACGTAAAATGCAGGGATTGATGGAAGGATATGGATACCTCTTAGTAATCGTTTGCAGCCTGAATGGTGGGAAGTAGCATACTTTGGGTTGACTCCAGAAAACTTCAAACCTTTACAGGTAAGGAGAATTCCCATGTTTTGTATACTTATTGGTATAAGCGGGTTTCTTCCTATAAGAATATTGACCAAACGCTTCGACTCTTATACAAGTAGTTAAAGTTATTTGAAAGATTGGTTCCTTCGAAAGTACTGTAGAACCATTCTTCCTAATGAAATCGAATGGGAACTTAAGTCGAAAGAAAGAGGTGAATGTCTTTCTTTTGTCACTTAACCCACGAGCGGCGGCGCGTATGCTGCTAAAATGCGACGCCTATTTCACTAATTTTTTTTTTTTCTCTTCGGAAATTTCCTTATCAGATTATTTTCATAAGAATAGTAATGTTTTATATACCATTAGAATCGCCAGAAAATGGCAATTATACGGCAATAAAAAAATTTTTTTTTTTTTGCAAGGAGAACATATATATATTGTGAAATGTAAAGGGAATTTTTTTTTATCCTTTTTCATTTTCAACTTTCTGTCGACCAAACACTTATACAGGTCATGCTTTTTCATCATTTCATAAATGAACAAGAGCTAAATTTATCTTAGAAGTTGGAGAAAAAAATTCAGGCATATATAACTAGTAGCTCAACAGGTATTAGACATTTAACGAAAACCATCTCACACAGAGTTTCAAAAGAGAATCGTCCTCTTGCAACTAGTTGTTACAGCACTATCAACATTTCTATTACTAAGTGCCCTAATGAAAGTATATAGAACTTTTACTAACCTTATTTACATATATACACTATGTACATGTTTTCATCCTCTACTCATCTTCAGACTTCCGTTTCTTGGAGGCACACTAATTGGTCCTGTATGTCTTTCTGTAAAAACTAATTTCGTGCCGGAACTAATGTCTTCCGGCGGGTAGGCTCGTGTCCAGACGGATGCATGATCATAATCACCGATATCAGTATCACTATCACTTTCAACATCATATTCCTCACTTACGCTATCACTTTCAGAACCCTGACTTATGTCAAAATCATTGTCACTAAGTGACCAATCACTATCACTTCTTTCATTCGCCATTATTATGTAGTTATATCAATAAATCACATAAAAAAGTAAATTTCACGGCCGCCGTCATGCAAAGAAAAAAACCGCGGAAACTGACCAAAAGTTGCGCAAGCGTATTATCATCTCATTTAAAAGATTGAGGCATTGTGGCAATACTGTTTCTTATCTGTTGTTCTGAATGGTTTACTTACCCTTATGACATCATAAAACCCCGCCCTCCAACAAACCACCACCTGTTCTTGCCCGCGTGATTTGAAATTAAAGCATCGCTGAAATTGACGATCGCATTTTAGTAGCACATAAAGCGTCGATTTTAGCGACGTGCCGCCGTTCGTGGGTTAAGGTAGCCAAGCCTAAGTAGGGCACTTGTAACCTAAGATGCTATAGCCAGGATAATTGGGTCTTACCTTTTAGTCTAATAAGTGGTAATATTCGTAGCCTATTCCAGCCAGTTTGAGTCTACTGCTACTATCTTAGTTAATCTGAGTAGTAGTTCTTAACTTAGACTGTCCGAACTAACTGGTTTGGGTATGCATGTGCTGGCTTGGACCAACTAATGGTTGCGGTTTGGCTTTCGAACCTGCATTTACTATCTTAGATTAGTCTGAGTGGTACAATTCTTAGCTTAGCCGGGTCAGCTTAGCCTAACTCATAGGTTAGGTGGTTCTGACATACATGTCAACGTAGCCTAACAGTGGGTTGATGGCTTAACATGATTTGGTTGCTTGAACATGCCCATACTATCTTAGGTTGGGCGAATTAGTAAGGTTATAAGTATAGCCGAGCATAACCTAGTGCCTAGGCTACCCATTCGAAACACTTTTACCACCTCAGCCTAGAAGGTTGTGGTTGTAGCCTAGCATGGATAGCCCAAACTTTCTTGAACGGCTTTACCCTAACCTAATTCATTTAGTTTCTAGATTAAGCTAGTCTATACTAGCCTAGCCTAGCTAAGTGTACATCTCGGATGGACTTAACCTACCCTAAGTGATAGAGGATTTAGCCTAGCCTAATTGGAAGTGTTAACATAGCCTAACCTAACCAAACCAGGGTCCTAGCCTAATTTGAAGGGTTAACATAGCCTAACCTAACCAAGCCAGGGTCAACCTGGTCTTGCCAACTTAAAATAAGTTAGTCAATTCTTAATTGACTATATCTACATAGACTAGTCCAAGTGCGTGTCGGCTAGGTTAACCTGGAATCTGCAAATGGGTCTCTTCCATACTGGTCTAGTTTCTATATTGAAGTCATGAACCTAACATAGAGGGTTCGAGCTTCAGTTGGCTAGAGCAAGGCATTAGTACCTCATCATATCTGGAAGGGGAAAGTGGGGAGTTTCTCATTCTTCAAGAGTGAGGTAGGGTGAAGTGACGTTGGGTACAATTCTGGGCTAGGTTACTCGAGAATAGCAGCATGATGGTTTCTGGCATATAGGATTTCCCTTTGAAGGGTAGCATATTGAACATATGCCATCATATTGCAACAGGTCACTGCATAAGGTTTTTCCTGGTTGGGATCTTAGTTTTTACAAAAACACTGAGCTACCTAATAGTTCTCCTAGGGCTAAGGGCTGGCCTGAAGGATTGGATATTTTTTACGTGGCTAGGAACCGATTGGTCACCCAGCAACGGGACCTGCAGCTTATTGTGGGATCCGAACCGCACTATATCGATAAATTATTTTCTATCGCCAGAAATAAGGTCTCTGATTTCGCGTTGGCCGAGATGGGAGTAGGACCTCGGACCACCGGTTTGGCAGATGAGTGCACAAACCACTCGTCCAGAGAGGAACTCGTATAATGGAAAAACCATGTAATAGCTGTCTCAGGGGTTTCACCCTTCGAGGAGCCTGAGGATTCCATTTGCAATACTGGGAACAACCTGGAGGTTACGCAGACTCTAGGTTCTACCTGTTCCGCCACATCCTGGATGGAAGAATGGGTTCCAGTAATTAAAGAGGACCCAGGATGAGTGACTGATAAAGTTTATCGTAGCACAATCATCGCTACCAGGTTCGTGTGGGGAAGAGGCACCACCGAGAGGTAGAATTAATATCTCAAGGTCTGGAGGTTGACCAGTATCCCCTTTCAAACTAATAGTTCTCAGTTTTTCGGTGTAGAGTGTCACCTCGGACGTAACACGACTCCAAAGGTCGTTAGCTCACATATACAGAATGACTCTTTGGCCGTGACTGCCTGTATAGTGGACGTTTCTGTCCATTAAAGGCATTCGGTCAGTAGACAATGATCTGGTGGAGAGGTTGTCAGAACAGAGGGAAGAATCTCTGTAATTACTTGTTTACATGCATGGTGATATACATTGGACTGGTGATTGGGCATGTGAATATCGCTTCACACTGACTAATCTTCAGATGAATCAGGAGCAGCGAACTGGATGGGGCACATAAGAACTCCGATCTGAGAAGTGAAAACATACTCTGTATCAGAGTAGCCTTGACGGACTACCACCAGGCACATGCATCAGTCACGTTACAGGAAACTGACCGTGGATGGGGGGTCTTCCTCTGACCTTGGTAGAGTGGGAGTACTCAATAACCAGGGTTTTGACGTAGACTCAAAAGTAGTCTGGAACATCAGTTCCAATTGGCCCATGATGACAGATACATTTCTTAGTCAAGCTCAGTACGGTGTGAGTATGTGTGAGGGACCTTCAGCAGGGCCGGCTTTGACTTGTCAAAGTACTCTGTGGTTATAGAAAGAACTATGTCACCTAGAACATTAAGGTGGTAGGCGTAAAGGAACAGGCCAAACAGGCGATCGGTCAAGCCTACTCCTTGTTTGTCAAGTTGTACCAATGAGGTTATACAGAAGAGAAGGTCATCAGAGGAATATGGGCCTTCTGGCATTTAAGAACCTATCTGTTAAAATGATCGTGACGGTTGATCTGTGACTGTATCGAAACTTAAAATTGAGCAATTTTAAGGAGGTGTCTGTCTGTTCATTGAAATTTGAGAGTGGGTTCTTTGTTATGAAAACCACTTTCAATTTCCTGTATATATATATATATAAGGTTGCCCAGAGGTCCTTGGACTCAATTTCCTTGGGTCCTTTAGTGGCTGCTAAAACAAAAAGGTGTAACTCATCCAGTACCCCTGGGGGGGGGTCAGTTGGTTATCCTTGTCTAAGATGATGGTATGAATGTGAAATGGAGGAGTTAACTGGCCTCTTTCCTTTTCAAATTTCTGTCTCCTTCTTTAACGGGGCAGTAAGAAGAGAGTACCATCATAAGCTGGAACGGACAAGGTACAGGTGAGTGAAGTGGCCATACTGTTAGGGTTAGTATCAGTAAGATACCTATCAGTAGCAGGACATTCCTCTCTTTAGCAAGGGGGAGAGGAATGATAACAAACCTACATGAGTGGTTGAATTGGTTTGTTAGGGGAACAGATCTTAGCTTCCTTGGATGCAATGAACTATGACATTGTGTAAAAACCCAGAAGTCTGATTCTATGATATTCATATATGTCTTAGATTCGGAAATACTGGTCAGTTGTTTCGTAGAATTCTGGTATTCAGAAAACTGATCAAAGGTGGCAAACTCCCAGTTGGTTAATAGTACTTACTTCCCACCAAGAGTAAGTCTATCCTAATGTTTAGACCAAAGGTTTGTTTCGTATATGAACAAATGACAAATTTGTAACTAATTTGTAATTTTCATAACTTACAAACCTGAGGTCTTAACATACAAAGGTCCACCTCTAACCACCCCTCTATCAACTAACCTGGGTTGGAAGAATAACTAACGGGGTCACGAGTTAATGAGGGGTATGTGGGTGGCCCCACATGTCTCGTGACCAAGCACAGATGCCAATAGTCCCTTGCGTACACAATTGTTTTAAACTTTACCGGTTTCCAGCTGACGCTGAGTATTTATCCTAATGTTAAGACCTCAGGTTTGTAAGTTATGAAAAATACAAATTAGTTACAAATTTGTCATATTTAGTAGTAGCTGTTGTAATTGAAATAATCATTGGATAAACAAATTTTTTCTACTAATAATGATTTATTGAAAGAAAACAATGTTCTGTTATTCATTTCCATTTGGGGGGGCGGGTGGCAGGCACGTGACCAGGTGGCCCCCTTAAATCTGATATATCTTTGCAAAAATAATTGCTTCCGAAAATTTGTACAGTATAGCCTAAATAAAATGCTGTAATAGTTCTGTCTGCTGATGCATTCAAGATATTTAACCCTTAAACGCCGAAGCGGTAAAAAAAAAAAATGTCTCCCGTGTCCCGGAGACGTTTCAGAGTGAGCGCGGAAGCGGAAAAAATATTTTTTTCAAATATTCACAGCGCGCTTAGTTTTGAAGATTAAGAGTTCATTTTTGGCTCCTTTTTTTGTCATTGCCTGAAGTTTAGTATGCAACCATCAGAAATGAAAAAATTATCATTATCATATATAAATAATGGGATATATGATAGCGCAAAAACGAAATTTCATATATAATTGTATTCAAATCGCGCTGTGCGCAAAACGGTTAAAGGTAACAAGTTACTTTTTTTTCGTTGTAATGTACACTAAATTGCAATCATTTTGGTATATAACACATTGTAAAACAATAAAAGCAACACAGAGAAAATATTATCACAAAATAATGCATGAATTTGTAACGCGCGGACGTAAACAAATATTTTTTTCAAAAATTCACCATAAATCTAAATATTGTCCTAGAGACTTCCAATTTCTTTCAAAATGAAGAAAAATGATTGAATATTACTATACTGTAAGAATATTAGCTTACAAATGCAGTTTTTGACCATATCTGACGAGTTAAAGTTGACCGAAAGTCAAATTTTTTTTATATATATTTTTTTATATGCAATTATTTCGGAAATAAGAAAAGCTACAACTTTCAAATATTTTTTGTTTTATTCTACATGAAATTGCGCACATTTTCATATATAAAACTCTATGAAATGCCTAATATGAAACAGAGCAAATATTCCGAGAATGGGACTTACGCATTTCGGAGATTTGTGGCGGAGAATCCGCGCGCGGACGGAAGGAAAGTTTTTTTTTTAAATTCACCATAAATTTAAATATTGTGCTAGAGACTTTGAATCTGTTTCACGATGAAGATAAATGACTGAATGTTACTAGACTGTAAGAGTTTTATCTTACAATTGCGTTTTTCGACCATTTCGGTAGAGTCAAATTTGACCGAACGGGGTTTTTTTTCTATTTATCGTGATTTATATGCAAATATTTCGAAAATGAGAAAAGCTACAACCTTCAACTATTGTTTGTTCTATTACACATGAAATTGCGCACATTTTCATATATAAAACTTTATGTAACGGCTAATTTAAAATGGTGCAAACATTACCATAATCGCACGTATGATTTTTTCGGAAGAGTTACCGCGCGGACGTAAAGAAAATGTTATTTTTTTCATAAATTCACCATAAATCGAAATATTGTGCTAGAGACTTCCAATTTGTTGCAAAATGAAGGATGCTTGAATATTACTAGAATATAAGCGTTTTAGCTTACAATTGCGTTTTTCGACCATTTCGGTAGAGTCAAAATTGACCGAAGGTTGAAAATTTGTCACTTATCATTTTTTATATGAAAATATTTCAAAATTGATAAAAGCTACAACCATGGGTTGTTTTTAGTTGTATTGTGCATGAAATTGCACACATTTTCATATATAAAACTTTATGTAACGGCTAATTTAGAATGGTGCAAACATTACCACAATCGCATGTATGATTTTTTTCGGAAGAGTTACCGCGCGGACGTAAGGAAAAAGTTTTTTCATAAATTCACCATAAATCGAAATATTGTGCTAGAGACTTCCAATTAGTTGCAAAATTAAGTTAAATGATTGAATATTACTAAAATATAAAAGTTTTAGCTTACAATTGCGTTTTTCGACCATTTCGATAGAGTCAAAGTTGACCGAAGGTTGAAATTTTGGCACTTATCGTTATTTATATGAAAATATCTCAAAACTGATAAAAGCTACAATCATGAGTATTTTTTGTTGTATTTTACATAAAAATGCGCACATTTTCATATATAATACTTCATGTAACGGCTAATTTAAAATGGTAAAAAAATTATGTCAAAGTGACGAAATAATTTCCGAGATGTGTCACAGATACTTTTTAGTGCGGCAAGAAAGAAATTCGCGCTTGCGCGCCTGCGTAACGATTGTAAACAAAACAACACCTTGATCCGTGAACTCCCAGCATTCCCCAAGGCGCGTGATTCAGAGTTTTCGGCTGGTAGGCCTAAAAGTATTTTTCCGCGAATTTTTAAAAAAACTTTTGTATGTTGACGTAAAATACGTCCAGTCGGCACCCGAGAGACAAAAAATGTCGACGTAAAATACGTCCAGTCGGCGTTTAAGGGTTAACATTCAGAAAACTCATATAGTATTAAAGACTATGATCATCTTTATATTTCTCCTTTAACCCTTAAACGCCGACTGGACGTATTTTACGTCGACATTTTTTGTCTCTCGGGTGCCGACTGGACGTATTTTACGTCGACATACAAAAGTTTTTTTAAAAATTCGCGGAAAAATACTTTTAGGCCTACCAGCCGAAAACTCTTGAATCACGCGCCTTGGGGGATGCTGGGAGTTCACGGATCAAGGTGTTGTTTGTTTACAATCGTTACGCAGGCGCGCAAGCGCGAATTTCTTCTTTGCCTTTGCACTAAAAAAGTATCTGTGACACATCTCTGAAATTATTTCGTTACTTTGACATAATTTTTGTACCATTTTAAATTAGCCGTTACATAGAGTATTATATATGAAAATGTGCGCATTTGTATGTAGAATACAACAAAAAAATACTCATGATTGTAGCTTTTATCAGTTTTAAGATATTTTCATATAAATAACGATAAGTGCCAAAATTTCAACCTTCGGTCAACTTTGACTCTACCGAAATGGTCGAAAAAAACGCAATTGTAAGCTAAAACTCTTTATATTTTAGTAATATTCAATCATTATCTTAATTTTGCAACTAATTGGAAGTGTCTAGCACAATATTTTCGATTTATGGTGAATTTATGAAAAAACTTTTTCCTTACGTCCGCGCGGTAACTCTTCCGAAAATAATCATACATGCGATTGTGTAATGTTTGCACCATTTTAAATTAGCGTTACATAAAGTTTTATATATGAAAATGTGCGCAATTTCATGCACAATACAACTAAAAACAACCCATGGTTGTAGCTTTTATCAATTTTGAAATATTTTCATATAAAAATGATAAGTGACAAATTTTCAACCTTCGGTCAATTTGACTCTACCGAAATGGTCGAAAAACGCAATTGTAAGCTAAAACGCCTATATTCTAGTAATATTCAAGCATTTACCTTCATTTTGCAACAAATTGGAAGTCTCTAGCACAATAGTTCGATTATGGTGAATTTATGAAAAAAATAACATTTTCTTTACGTCCGCGCGGTAACTCTTCCGAAAAAATCATACGTGCGATTGTGGTAATGTTTGCACCATTTTAAATTAGCCGTTACATAACGTTTTATATATGAAAATGTGCGCAATTTCATGTATAATACAACAATAAATAGTTGAAGGTTGTAGCTATTCTCATTTTCGAAATATTTGCATATAAATCACGATAAATAGAAAAAAAAACCACGTTCGGTCAAATTTGACTCTACCGAAATGGTCGAAAAACGCAATTGTAAGATAAAACTCTTACAGTCTTAGTAATATTCAGTCATTTATCTTCATCGTGAAACAAATTCGAAGTCTCTAGCACAATATTTAAATTTATGGTGAATTTTTTTAAAAAACTTTCCTTCCCTCCGCGCGCGGATTCTCCGCCACAAATCTCCGAAATGCGTAAGTCCCATTCTCGGAATATTTGCTCCGTTTTCATATTAGGCATTTCATAGAGTTTTATATATGAAAATGTGCGCAATTTCATGTAGAATAAAACGAAAAATATTTGAGAGTTGTAGCTTTTCTTATTTCCGAAATAATTGCATATAAAAAAATATATATATAAAAAATTCGACATTCGGTCAACTTTAGCTCGTCAGATATGGCCGAAAACTGCATTTGTAAGCTAATATTCTTACAGTATAGTAATATTCAATCATTTGTCTTCATTCTGAAACATATTGGAAGTCTCTAGGACAATATTTAGATTTATGGTGAATTTTTGAAAAAAATATGTGTTTACGTAAGCGCGTTACGAATTCATGCATTATTTTGTGATAATATTTTCTCGTGTTGCTTTATCGTTTTACAATGTGTTATATATCAAAATGATCGCAATTTAGTGCACATTACAACGAAAAAAAAAGTAACTTGTTACCTTCAACCGTTTTGCGCACAGCGCGATTTGAATACAATTATATATGAAATTTCGTTTTTGCGCTATCATATATCGCATTATTTATATATGATATGATAACTTTTTTCATTTCTGATGGTTGCATACTAAACTTCAAGCAATGACAAAAAAAGGAGCCAAAAATGAACTCTTAATCTTGAAAACTAAGCGCGCTGTGATTTTTTGAAAAAATCTTTTTTCCGCTTACGCGCTCACTTCCAAACCCCTCCGGCATACGGGAGTCATTTTTTTATTTACTGCTCCGGCGTTTAAGGGTTAACATAAGGTATGAAACACTACACATTTAACATATTAACTGTGCTGTAATCCCCCCTCCTCTGGTACAGTATTTAATTGACATTTAATACATGTCATTGTACATTAATGCAGACCTTTCCTCTATGGGTTACTCTTTATATTATTTACATTCTATTAAGGGTTATTAAGTTTGTCAAAACTTGGTGTAAAAGCTTTTCCTTGGCTTGTTCAAACTTAAGAATGGTTGGTACAATCTAAAGATAAATTTGTTATTAATGGTACAAGTAACTAAAATATTTTATATGAGGGTACTTATTCAAGTGTCCATTATAGCAGAAAACTACAGTAATGGAGGGTGGTTTTGCTGGGTAATTGTATATCAGTGCAGTAGTTTAGATTTTCTTGCACAAAGCTCCTGTAAATGAAATATTTCTTGCTTATTTAACAGGTTGTTGCGCCAGACTTGCTAGGCCATGGGTTAAGCTCAGCTCCCAGGGATCCATCTCAGTACACCTTTTCACAAATGCTTGATCACATTACTCTTGTCTTTGATCTTTTTATACCTCAAGGACGAAAGTGTGTTGTGATTGGACATGGTTATGGGTAAGGAAACTCTTATAGGGCAACTTTAACAACTTAGAAATGCTCTTCAAGGTCAAATGCTTGAGAGATGATGAGTAATGTACATTACAGTAAATAGCTATTTAATTACCTAATTGAGTTTATGAATATTTAATTTAATTTCTTTTTACAGAAATGTTGATCAATGAAACTTTTGAATGATAGGTAGAGTGGAATTCCAGTTTCTTTCTCTGCCAATGTGTGAATCATTTTCAATATGCCATGGAAACATTTTTAAAGCTTGTAGGTAATTAGAACTATGGTAAGTTATCTTGTAAGGATAAAAAATTATGTATAAAGATAGTTTGAAGCTTATTTTTCCAAAAGGATTTTGATACATATAGTGTTGATTTTTGACAGGGCATCATTGGCTGCAGCACTAGCGAGAGGACGTCCATTATCTGTAAGGTTGGTGGTTTTGGTAAGCTGCGGTGGACCGACTCCACTTATCCCAAATCCTCCAGCCAAGTCCATTATGTATTCATACCTAGCTGCAATTCTGAGTCCATTTCTGTCATGTGGCTGTTGCAGGTGAGTGAAATAAGAGACATTTTAATGTTAAATTAGTCTCATCTTTCAGTTAATATTGTCATGCGGTAGGGTAGCTAGGATAATGGAAATGAATGGCTTGAATTTGGACCTAGGCACAGAGTGCAAATATGAAAAGAAAGTCCCATAGTGAAAATTAAATTACTACCAACAACTATTAGGAGTATGAGGTAAACTTGAAATGTCCAATAAAACACATATAATTCACTAAAGAGATCAGAAGAAATACACAGGAGCTAACAATAGAGCTTGGTGGCACTTGCAGTTACTGTAACAGGTAACAAAACACCACAATACTGCAGTTATACACTAACCCAACATGGTTAGATTTTTAAAGTCATAATTTGCCAAGAGGTCAGGATACTTGCAAGGGAATGGCACAAGGGAAAACTAGCACACTCTTCACACTGGGTTCCAGGCATGTGGACTGGATATGGCACTGGTAATGTCAACCAAGAAGAGACTCATGAACGGATCTGCAACGCAGGGATCATTGTAGCATACGAGGGGATGACGTGAAATTAAATGGGAAAACACTTAAGTAACACAATAATACATACTTCAGCAAGGGAACTCTACATATATCACCCATAACTCTATCACTGTAATACCGGGTAATGTTACGTTAATTGGTGTTCCACTAATTTACATTTGAAGATTTACCAGAGGTCACACAGCAGAAATCTTGAAGGGATATTGCAAAGTTAAGGGCTTGGAGAATAGTAGAATTGAAGCAGGATAGTGGAACCAAATTTACAGGTTAGTAAAACTCCGATTCTCCTTAACAGTCGGATGGATTTAGAAATAAAACGCTCAGAAGGAGGATAAGATAAAGATGAAGGCACTTTCCAGATAATCCACCAAGCATCTTTTGGTTTCTCATCAATCTGCCATACACACTTTAAAAAAAAAAAATAGGAATGTGAACATAAAAGAGGATAAATGCCTCATTGTACCCTCAGGCAAGGGAGCTCAAACCCAAGACCATGAAGGCCATGGTGCAATGGCTATGGCATAGTCCAAGGTTGGAGGATAAGGTTTGTATTTAGAAATCTTCTCTTAGAAGGGTTGCCTACCAAAGGCTAAAGAGTCCCTTCTACCCACTGGTTAGATTTCGGGGTGTCCTTGAAGAAGAGATCAACACTTATTTGTGGCAAATGTGTCGAGATTGGCACCATGTAGGGTTTAGCATTAGTGTCGTATATTGGGAAACAGGTAGAGGTTTGGCACGTATCAAGTGTTTGTTTCCACAATCTAGCAGCTTTGCATTCTCTCCCTGTATATTTTATCAAGTCATAATACTCTGCTTTCACTCTTACTCAATTTTCAACTATGTACTCTTATTATTTCTTTATATTCCTAACTTCTCAAACCTTGGTTTGAAGGGGAGCAACACTCCTTACACAACAGCAAATAAAAAAAAGAAAAAATTAAACATGAATAATAAAATAATTAAACCCAACACCCTCACTAGCAAACAAACTTGAAAATAGAACAAATCAACCACATTCAGCCTACATGTAGCCTACCACACTCATTTCAAAATCCCTTTTTCACTACACATTCATTTTCCAGAACTGTACCTTGACTTCTGTTCTATGGCCTCTCATGCACCGCCTCTTCTTCACTGGCCCCTACTCCAACTGCACTAGACTCACCCAGCCTTGGTTCGTCTGCTTCAACCCCACTAACACCTGACATGGCTTCTATCATCTCTTCTATACTCTTACTCAACTGCTATGCTTCGACTCAAGTTATCCAAAACTCCCCCACCCTCCCCCTTTACTAACTCTTTCTCACTCAGACTCACTCCCATCCTCACTTTTCCAACACTTCTCTCAAAGGAAACTTACACACACAGCACCTATCATCTTTCTCATGACTCGGTGTTGTTCCCAGTCTATCCAAATCTTATGTATCCTCGACATTCCTTGAACTCACCAAGTTCTTTACTCTCCTTTTCCTTCTCCTCCCATACAACTTCCTAATGGGATGTTCCATAATGTATTTTGGCAGTCCTCTCCATTTTCTCAACTGATTATAGTGTGCTCTTATCCTTCGTATTTCTCACGCATCTTACTCGCTGTTGATCTTCCCTTCTCAGCCACTTCCTTCAACACCTTATCACCTACTCTGAAACTCTCAAACCTTTCATTTGCCTGTCTCCACACATCCTGCTCTTCTTCATTCAAATCCAACTTTGCTCTCACATACCATTCACAATTCATTACATATTCACTTGGAGGCATACCAGTGCTTTTATGTACTGACCCATTATACATCACTACCACTCTTCCTAACAACAAATTCCACTCCTCTCTATCAGTCAACATTCATAACATCTCACTCAGAGTCCCTATACAATTTGTTCCGCCAACCCATTCGTACTCTGTATGTATGTAGTTGTTACCACATGCTCGATACCCCACTATGTGAACATTTGCTCAAAAGGTCTACCAACAAACTCCAGCCCTTTCTCACACAGCACTCTGATTGGCCTCCTTACACATGCAGGCAACAAGACCATACTTACAACTTGCAATGTTTTCATTCGACTTATTTATCACCGCTGCACAACTTACAAACTTAATCTTATGATCTACCTTAACAACCATGGCTACATTTCTTCTTCCAGTTACTGGCAAAGTTACACAATCAGTTGCCACTAACTCAAATGGTTCTTTTTCACTCAACTTCAAAACAGGTGGGCTAGCACACACACTGATATTTTCTCTTTTGACATTCTTTACACGTAACTGCCACGTCCGTACAAATTTTCCTAACATTTGCTCTTTCATACAATTTGTTCCCGGTTTTATTTCTCATCTTTTAGGATATTGTCTGAGCTGTAATTGTAATTTGACAAAATAAAAAAAATATTAGAAAGAATACTTATAACTTTGTAAAATTATCTTTTTTTTTTATGACTGTCTGAGGGAAAAGAGGCCCACAATGGAAGGGAAATATTCACTTTCACTTCCCGTGGAATGCACAGACATTTTTATAGAATTTTTTTCTTTTACCATGAGGATATATACTATATGTATTTCCTCTTTCCATTGATGAGTTTTTTTTTTTTTAGTTTTTCTTATAAATTGGCCATCCTTAAATTTAGCCCGGTCATGGGTGTTTGCATTAGCACAATGGTTCCCAATTACTTTTGTCATTACCCCAAGCTCGTTACCCCCATAACATATCTATTATTTTGTACATGATTAATGTGAAACAAACTCTTTTAGTTGGTTGAACCTTCCTTTATATTCAATTATTGAAATAAATATATCAAGAAATACTATTCCTTCTGTTGAAAAAAAAATGCATACATATAATAAGGTTGAAAATAAATGGAGAGAATATATAATTGAAATAATGTTCATCAGGGTGAAAAATGACAAATAAATTAATAAATACTTCTGCTGGAAATAAATAAAATAATTTCATGTAAATAATCACATCTTCAGTTGGAAATAAGTGGAAAAAAATATATATATGTACTTAAAAAAAAAATCTTCAGTAGTGTGAAAAATGACACCTTTGGTTTGAGATCATTTCAGTAATGCAAGAAGATAGTTTTGTAAGGGCACATCTGATGTCATTTTGTGGGTTCAGTCTATTTCTCTCTTTGCTTTGGATGGTCAAAAGAGCTGAAAAGGTACAAAGACTCGTAGCCAGTCTGTCTACTTTTGTCATATGTAATTTAAACAGTTTTTAGTACTTTTGAGAATTAACTTTCAACATTATTTGTTATTCATGTATAAACCTTTTCTTTCCCTATTATTAGTAGTGTATTTTGATTTTCTTTCCAGCCGTGATATTTTATATTCACCTAGAGGAAAACATTTTGCTGCAAGCACTTTGTCTGGACACTCAGTGACTCCAACTCCAAGATATGTTTTGGAATATGTTGCCAAAGGTCAGAACTGGCCAGAAGGAGATGTTGCTTTCCATCGACGTATTACAGTGCCAACCCTCTTACTTCATGGTATGAAAGATGATCGTGTTGGTCTTGTGGAAATGTGTGAAATGGAGAAGGTGAGTGTATGTGAATTATGTTTGGTTTTTGCACAAACCTCCATCTCATAACTATCCCTTTCCTGCGAAACAAAATTACCCCAGCCACTTGGTCCCTTTTTAAGAAAGAAAACCATGGTCAACTATTGATAGTGTATTTGCATAGATGAATCCCAGGGCCTCAGGCAGCCCCAATTGTTTTTTATTGCAGTGTCTTACTGAACAATTATTAGGCGACGTTATCTCCCACCACTCAAAGGAGGAACAGGTACAACAGACCAGGTGTAATCAATTCGTTCTATGCCGGCTCCTGGTTAACATTGGTGGTCAATGCAGACTTTTCTTCATTGCTGGGTATTATCGTCGATGGAGCAATTTGTAAGACTCGGAAGGTTACACATGGCAACCCTTTCCATTCTTCTTGAAGGTATCGTGGTGCAGAAAGTCTCAGCTGGACTTGACAATTCTCAACACAAAAGAGATCAAAGAAGACCTGGTGTGGTGGCTCTCGAAACCAAGACTTTTAGACAGTGTTTTACTTCACATCAACGTAAAGGAGTTGTTAGCAGCAATCCATATGGGTCTGCAGGCATTCGTTCACCAGGTCACAGGACAAGCGGTAGCAGTACATGCGGACAACACCACATTGTTGTCACTCGAAAACAAGGGGGAACACACACTTTCTCCCTTTACAAGAAAGCAAGGGACCTTCTTTAATGGGTGGAGAGGAATCAAGTGTCCCTGATTCTTAGGTTTGTTCAGAGAAGAGTGAATGTATTGGCAGATGAATTGAGTTAAGGTCGCCAGGTACTTCCGTCGAAATGGACTCTTGATGCCAGGGTTTTTCTAAACTTTTGGAAAATCTGGGGAAAACCAGCAATAGATCTCTTTGCCACTTCCAAGAACAAGCACCTTCCTCTCTTTTGCTCGCCAGTCACAGACCCTCACATGGTCCGTCAATGCAATGTTCCTGGATTGGTCGGGATTGGACACACATTCTTTTCCTCCATTCAGTCTGATAAGGCAAGTTCTGAACAAGGTCATGTTTCATCAGAACGTCTCTCTCACTCTCATAGCACCATTCTGGCCAAGAAAGGAATGGTTTCCAGATCTTCTCAGTCTTCTTGTCCACTTCCTGAGACTCCTACCATTCAAGAAGTCGCTACTCAGACAACCACATTTTGCACAGTTCCATCAAGGATTGTCCACTCTGGCCTTGACAGGCATTTTGAGGAGAGCTTCAGAAGCTATTGCTAAGTGCAGAAGAGCTTCTTCTAACAGACTTTACCAATCTAAATGGAGTCTTTAGAGGATAGTGTAAGCAAAACAAAAAGTCTCTTCTTCTGAGACCCCTATAAGGGATGCAGCAGACTTACTTCTACAGTAGTACCTCGAGATACGAAATTAATCCGTTCTGAGGCGCCCTTCGTATCATGAGGTTTTCGTATCTTGGACCACATTTTACATGTAAAATGGCTAATCCGTTCCAAGCCCTCCAAAAACACCCTAGTAAATTATATTTCCAGGCCTACAACACATGTTCTAGGGTTACGACGCCGATCCGACGGAAGAAATATGACTCCAAAAAGGCAAAATACTGTACATACTTGAGTAATATTCAACTGCATGTAATGTTCAACCCCATTTTTACTGCATATATTAGGACTTTAGCATATGTCCCTTAGCAATAAGCCTAGCCTATGTTAGCGGTTGCTACTGTAGCCTAGTCTATGGTTCTGACATCTAAACCTAAGAAGCTAAAAGCTTAGAATATGCCAATAAAATGTATAAATAATCAGTATGTACTCATTTCAAATAATTATTAATTAATCATTAACTATAATACACAAACAAACAAAAAAAAAACCTTCCTATTGATTTTTTACATTCAGCCAAGCAGTCACTTTTCCTAGGACACAGTAAGCCATAAATTTTCATTAGTATCTCTCTTCACTAATGAAACTACCAAACAGTATAATAACCATTCATTTCTATTCTTTATTCTATCTTTACCTAATGGAGATACCAAGTTACTGACAGCTATAATGAAACATATACGTAACGTAATATTAAAACAGAGGAAGAATTCTAAAAAATAATTATTTGTTGGCTTCATGATAGCAGTCTGATTTATTTTATATTTTATGATATCTAATTCACAATTTTTTTATTAAATGTATTGCATGTACTCATTTCAAATAATTATTAAGTAACCATTAACTATAATAAACAAACAAAAAAAAAGTTTCCAAACTTCTGTTTACATCCAGCACTTACGAGTATCGAACGATCGCCAAGCAATCACTTTTCCTAGTACACAGTAAGCCATAAATTTTCATTATCTCTCTTCAACTACTGAAACTACCAAACAGTGTAATAACCATTCATTTCTATTCATTATTCTATCTTTACCTAATGTTTTTTTTTATTAAATGTATTGCATGAATAAGTTTTTCAATTTACAGCATCCTTTTACCAATAGAATATTTAAAGCACAAGGGGTAGATGCTGACCAATAGGAGAGCAGGATCTTATGAGGTGACTAGCATCAGGAACCAATGGGAGAGCGGGAGGATGGTGGCGAGTTTACTCAGCTGGCGGCGCGGGAGTTTTAAAATTGTTCTCGGTGGTCCGGGGGAATCTCGGGACTTTACAGCAACAACCTTTTGTATCTTGAAAACTTTTCGTATGTAGAGCTGTAAAATTTTTTGTATTTGCTTTCATATCTCGAGTTTTTCGTAAGTTGAGCCTTTCGTATGTCGAGGTACCACTGTATTCTTAAGAGAATCTAGGCGCTTAGCTTCTTCGACAATTAGGGGTTACAGAGCGATGTTAGCGTCTGTTTAAACACAGGGGAGTGAAGCTTTCTAATGATAGTGACCTTTCAGACTTGATCAAGTCTTTCGAAACTTCCAAGTGGCCGAAGGATTCAGTAGCATGGATCCTTGATGTTGTGCTCAAAGGGCTTTTGGGTTTGTCTTCTAAGCCTATGCGGTCTTCTTTGATGAGGAACCTAACAAAGTACGCAGATGTTATTTTTGGTAACCTTTTGGTCAGCAAGATGTGTTAGTGAGCTCCATGGTATGAAGAAAAGAGTTGGCTTCTCACAAGGGGATGCAGTTTGCTCCTTGATGTTGAATTTTCTAGCCAATAATGAAAATCCATCAAGAATTTACTCAATATTCTCGGTCCAGAGGAAGAAGAAAGGCTCTTATGTCCAGTAAGAGCTCTTGTGTATTATCTGCACAGAACGAAGAAAATAAGAGGGCTGTCTTCTCGACTGTGGTATTACCATATGTAAGTTTTTAACAAATTAGTGAAGGTTCTGAAGTTAAATGCGATTCATCATACATTCAACCAGGATTCCCAAACTTGTGGCTTTTGTAAGAATTCATTAATATTTCTGATAATTACTTTTGCATGCAAAACACTCATAAACAACAAGTAATGACAAACAACCAAATCTAGAGACAGCAGGTTGGCCATGTTGGTTATCATATATATAGCATATGTTTATTGAGTTGCATTACAGTGTTAACTCGTTAAAAACTTGCTAATTTTTACTCTTGCTTCACACAATGGAAAAGAAGGTGTCAAGAAAGTATGCCATAAAATTTAAGCTGCAGGTCATAGCTGTAGGTTTAGAAACAAATATTGAGCAGGCTACAAAAGATCCCCACATGTTTACCCACTAAGTGGGCAATTTTAACAGTCAGTATTACCAACGCTGCAGGTAAAATCTAGTCAAATGAGTTACCTGTGTTTCCGTTGGCAACACTGCTGCAAATACCGGCCACAACAGGCCCATCTCCTCAATTGTTCATTGTTCGTGTGGAGAGCTGCATGTATTCCTGCTCCCAGCGAACTTTTGGTCTTTTAGCCCGACCCTCATAGTGTTTACCAAGGTCTTGATTAGGGTTTGATATCCTTGGCTTTCATTTATGATGTCTCCTCCGATTTTCCCCGATTTGGATCATATTTGATTGTTTTTGGAACTTCTCTGTTAACGTCGGGAGGAGGTGGTCGAGCCTCCTCAAGAAAATCTAACCGCAATCTCTGCTTCATGAGCCTCTCATCCAACAGCTGCTAGTTGAGATGTCTGTATGCTTCGTTCCTGTGCTACCTGCAACAAAGGATGAGTACCCTCAAAATGACAGACATTTTTTTGTTTTAGCTGTAGGGAAGTGCAATGTATGTCACAGACGTGTAGAGAATGTAAGGATTAGTTCATTAGATCACTTAGAGGACTACCTTAGTTGTTGGAATCTCTAGTCTCTAAGAGCAAATAGAAGATAGCAGCAAAATCGCGAGAGTTAAGAGCTAGAGTAGGAATGGTTCAGAATTGCAAGACAGAATGTGTAACTTGTTTGCTAATTTTATGACCAAGCTAATTGAAATAGAGATAGCTCCCCTGCCTGTTCCAGAACCAGCCCCACAGGGTGGTGGGGGTCATGGAGAATCACAAACCCAGAGGGTAGGATCTACCACCCCCCCCCCCCCCAGCAAAAAGCAGGCAGAGTTTAGCAGCAGATTCCCCCTTCCCCCTCAAGGTGTAAGTTCTAAGGTTAGTGAAAAGTTAGGCCAGGGACAGACGATTAGCTGTAATAGGTTAGGTAGTGTTTAGGAAGAGAAGAGGTTCCTTCGGGTTCGGACTCCCTTGCAGTGTCTAGTGTGAAAGTTTGTCTTTAGAGCCATCTTTGGTTTTATTTTCTGCTACGAGTTCTTTGCAGTAGAAGGTTTCTAGTCCGTGGTTGGTCGTTTGGATGTGGTTTTTGGTTGGTCTGGTTCTGAAGGGTTGGATAGCGCTCCGTCTTCAAAGGTTCCTTTTTCTTTCTACGGATAAATTGGTTCATCTTGCAGTAGTGGTAATCCTGGTGATCAGGTTGTCGATTTGGCCTTATTCATATACGGTATGGTAATTATTAATATCAGTTAAATCTCTAGGCAATGCCTATTGACTTATGATAATTCAGTACAGAAAAAAATTGAATAACATTAACAACAGTAGCCTAATATTGGCCAATCCTGGAGGTTCATTGCATTCTGACTTATGATTCAGTACCGGAGTAATTGAACACGAAATGAGAATGGGATCGTATGATATTCGGTACATAAATGTAATTGAACAAATACAAGAATCAGATTCAGTCTGACTTCAGCATTGTTGGGCTGTGTAGGCTTGCCTGCTGTGTAATCCAATATTGTATGTATCCTCATATTATCATATTGTAAATACTAATATAGCAGTCATATTTTGGTTCAGGATTCAGCTGATGGCTGAAGTAAGTTACCTCGCCTTATTTAACTCATTCTCAGCCAAGGTATATATAGGAAGGTAGCGTTATTCCCATAGCGGTTCCTGGCCCTGAGTGGCTAGCTCTGTCTGGCGTAACTAAGCTCCTCCCCACCTTTACCATGCTTTCTTCTTGTAGTAGTCAAGTGAGAAGGCGGTCTTTTAACTCTGTTGGCATTTTAACATAGCTAATAATGGTATCTTGTGCCATATAAATGAGAAATCATAAAGAACTAGTATATTTCATTGCTTTCCAAGAATATTCTCTCAGGTGATGGAATTCGGTAGTATGAAGTCTTCATCCACTGAGCAGACGAATGTCAGGTTCAGTAATTCCAATAGATGCTTTATGTCAATTACAGCTACAATATAATTACCAGTTGTATTATCAAATTACAAATTACGACTGAAATTTAATATTAAATATAGATTAAAGATTTACAGTAAATTACCTTGAAAATATGTAATTGATTACATTTCAATTGAATTACTATTACAAGCTTGCTGTTAACACAGCCCTACTGGAAAGGGGGGACGTGGCCTAGACAGTCAGAGATGCCAACTAGTCAATTTCCTTCACTCCAGATGTAACCATCTTACTGAGTCTCAGCAAATGTTCTTGTTCTTAGTTACCATAAATGAATATCTGGATACTTTACTTACATGGAACGAAGTCGTCATTGGGTAGTGAAGGTATGCGCAGTTGAGCGAGACTAGCTCAGGGCTATGTCATAGTCTAGTTGGTATATGATTCGCGGAACTGGGGATGGTTGGCTCTTGGGGGGAGGCCAGCGGTCGGCCAGGTGTTACGTTGTGTCTGGGGAGTGCAAGATTGCCAAGTCGAATACGACTAGCTCAGGAGTCAGTTTATCATCTCATGTTGGTATATTGTTGCACAACCGGATTGGTTGGCTCAGATAAGATATATCAGGTGTTGGTATCGAGCAGCCAGGTGTAGTAAGTTCCGGGTTCTTTGGTGCTGCTCTTGTGGGTGTTCACCCTTTCTCCTTTTCCTGTTCCGGTGCGGTTGGACAGGACTGACAAAGGATGCTCTTTGAAGAGAGAATCGGGTGATAGTTGTGGTTTTTTTTCCTCCAGCAAAAGAAAGCGAGTATAAATGGATGGTGGACTTTGTCCATTCTCTCTTTTTGCAGTCCAGGCTCCGGAGGAACCTCACAGTTAATTCAAGCAATGTTTGATACATTGTATTCAACTATACCATCAGTCTCTCAAACATCGTGAGGCTTGTATTTGGAAGACACCTTTCACAGTCATTCGGAGGCCTTGTCCCACTTTATGTGGATGTTGTGAGAGTTGATGGGTGTTTCTCCAATCCTGGACTGTTTGACAACCTCATCACTTCGGTTTCGATGGGGTTTGCATACCAGACTAATATTTCGGCTGGCTGTACTACATTCTTGTCAAGGAGAGGAGGCACTTCTTGTTAATTCATCTGCCTCCTCACTATCCGGACATTCATAGGAAGGTTCTGTTGAGGGCGCCTCTTGCACTCGGCACCAGTTTTTTAGGAAACAAAATGTCTCCTCGATGGTCAATTTTGTGTCGTCGTCATAAGTAGAGTTGCAGCAGCATCTTTGGATGATTATAGGAGGTGACGGATCACAAATGCTGCTGTGTCCAGTTCAAGCTCTCATTATTTGTCACATACTGAGGAACTTTTACCTCGTCCGAGAATCTTATTTGGTTTCACCTAGGTGTCCATCTCGTTCCATTTCCAAAGTGCAAGTTGTTTCTTCTTGTGAGGGGTTATTAATCAAGTGTCAGTTGGTTCTTCATCGCTTTCGGAGCCTTTGAGTTGTGCGTTGCGTCCAAGGGCGCAAAGTATCGCGGATGGCTACCCTTCGGTTTTCTGGGGGAATTTTTCGGTGTCTGCGATTTTGGAGGTGGTTATTTGAGAGTCGGTGTGGATTATCACAACACTCTACCTTAAGGATTTTCAGTTTCTTTAGAGAAAGGTTGCTTGCTGGGTCCTGTTGTTGCGGTCAATTCAGTTTTATAATTAGCTTGGTATCATTAAGAAGTTACAAGTTTAGGTAGTCAGTGATAGTCTTAATGAACTCAAAAAAAGAGTTCCTGTTGGTCAAGCTTGGGCTGAGTGTATTGCTCCTTTAGGTCCTTGAGGTTAGGCAGATCCCAATGGTCATGTTGGAATAACTTCAACTTCTTCAGCACAGTCATCTGCGTTAGTGAGCAGTAGAGAACTCGAAGGTCCTGCACACTCAACTTCTCCATACATAAGAGGCCGAATAGCCACATGGGAGCCTCACCATTTCCCCTCCATACATGAGAGGTATAGATACAACATGGGAGGTTCTTCAGACTCAGGCAGTACCTTGGACTCAACACTGACAGTAAGGTACTTCCTCTGCAAACATCCTCACCAACTGAGTTGGACGACTAGATAAGGAGATTTACTTTTACCTCCATGAATAAGAAGTATAGATTACCACATGGGAGGTACTTCTGACTCAGACATTACCTTAGACTCAACACTGACGTTGAGGTACTTTCTTTGTACACATCCTCACCTGCCTAGTTAGATAACTAGGTAAGGATACATGCACTTATGCATGGTAGGTTGATAATGAATTACCTGCATATGCTCCGTGGACAGGTCAGGCTGAATTAGATTGATCCCACCTCCATTAAAATTTTGTTCTTCTTCCTAGCTTAAACCCATTTTTATATGGGGTCGCCATTGCGAATGAGTCGTCTCCATCGATTTCTGTCCTGTGCCTAGTTCTCATTTATACCTTTCAATACCATATCTTCCCCTACACAATCACGCCATCTCTTTCTTGGTCTTCCCTTCTTCCTTCTACCCCGCACTTCCATTTCCATCATATGTCTTCCAACATGACGTTCCTCCCTTAGTAACAGGTGTCCATACCATCGAAGCCTTCCTTCCTGTATTTTCTTTGATATTTCAACTACCTTTGTCGATCATCTTATATACTTATTTCTAATCCTGTCTTCCCTTGTTACTCCCAACAGCCATCTCAACATTCTCATTTCTGCTACATCCATCTTCTTCTCCTCTGTTTTCCTCATACTTGCTGTTTCTGTTCCATATAACATTGCTGGTCTGACCACCGTCCTATGGAACTTTCCTTTCAATTTCAGAGGGACCTTCTTGTCACAGAGGACCCCTGATGCAGACCTCCAGTTATTCCACCCTGCCTGAATTCGGTGTCTCACCTCTTGGTCCATGCTTCCACTATCCTCTAATACGGACCCTAAGTACTTGAACTTCTATACTTTTTTTATTTCTTCCCCACCCAATCTTATGCTACTTCCACCGTCCTCAGTAATACTGGAACATATATATTCGGTTTTTTATCTGCTTATTCTCATTCCTCTCTCCTCAAGTGCTGCTCTCCACTTCTCCAACCTCCCCTCCAACTCCTCCCTCCCCTCTGAACACAACAAAATGTCATCCGCGTATAATATGCACCATGGCACTGCTTCTCTAACATCCCTGGTCATTACATCCATCACGATGTTGAAGATGAATGGGCCAAGTGCTGACCCCTGGTGTAATCCAACTCCTATCTCAAATCCATCCGTCTCTCCAACACTGCTCCTCACTCTAGTATACACATTCCTGTACATCTCCTGAATAATTCTGACTTACTTTTCCGGCACCATCTTCTCCCTCAAACATCTCCATATTTCTTGCCTTGGCACTCTGTCATAGGCCTTTTCAAGGTCTATGAATACCAGATGCAGGTCTCGTTTTTCTCCGAATTTCTCCATTAGCTGCCTTATGCAAAATATTCCATCCGTTGTGCCGCTTCCCTTAATAAATCCTAACTGTTCCTTCCCTATTCTCACTTCCTCTCTCAGCCTGCTATCCATTATTCTTTCCAAAATCTTCAACGTGTGAGACATTAGTTTTATACCTCTATAATTACTGCATTCCTGGACATCACCTTTACCTTTAAATATAGGTATCAATATGCTTTCCCGCCATTCTTCTGGTATCTTTTCCTGTTCGAATATTTTTACCATCAGATCATACAAGATGTCTCTACCCCTTCCTCTCCTAAGGCTTTCCAAACTTCGACTAGGATTAAGTCAGGTCCTGTTGCCTTCCCATTTCTCATTCTTTTTAAGGCTCGTATCACTTCATCCCTAGATATCCCCATTACCATACCCATGTTTACTTGTCCATCCTCTCTTACAAGTCTTTCATTTTCTTCATTTAGCAGCTGTTCGAAATACGCTTTCCATCTTTTCAGGATGTCTTCTTCCTTTTTTATGACCGTACCATTCCTATCTTTCATTTGCTTAATGTGGGCGATGTCCTTTGTTCTTTTTTTTCTTACTTTTGATAGTTTGAGCATCTTACGCAACCCTTCCTTGGTTTCTAGTTCATTATAAACCTCTTCATATGCCCTTGCCTTAGCTTGACCTACCACCCTTTTTACTTCTTTGTTTCTTTCTCTTAATCTCTCTCTGTCCTCCTCCAGCTGTGACTCTTCAGATCTCTTCTTTGCCTCCCTTTTACCCTTCACCACTTCCCCCACCTCTTCTCCCCACCACCAGCTCTCCTTTTCCTCCCATACTATTCCAGATTGTTTCCCTAGTATCTCCTTTCCATGTCTTCTAATCACTGATGCATTATGCCTCCACCATTCTCCCACATCTTCAGTTCCATTAAAATTTTGTTAATCGGGCTAATTCAGGTGTTCAGGGAGTGTATTGCAATATGAAGTTTTGATAGTAAAACTAATATTGTAATACTTCCCGGAACACCTGAATGATTCCCACCCTCCTCCCCCACTTCAATTTGATAGTGAATGTTTCAGTTGAGGAGACGGGATTGTGGTGGCCAGTATTTGCACCAGCGTTGCCAACAGTAACACAGGTAACTCATTTGACTAGATTTTACCTGCAGTGTTGGTAATGCTGACAGTTCAAATTACCCACTTAGTGGATAAATATGTGAGGATATAGTTCGGGCTGGTCAGTGACCAGAGCCAATTCAGGTTTTCAGGAAAGTATTACAATATTAGTTTTATTGTGAAAACTTTGTTTTGGAGGAGGCAAAAACGTCTGAAACTGGCAAAATTGCACCTTTACTTCATTTAATGTACTACATTTATAAATAAAATAGTATAGTTGCATTTTTTAAACCCAGCTATGATCATTTTCAAAAGATGTCTTGTAACAAAGTAAAATGTAGCCAGCTGAGGGTTTTAAGAATGTAAACAAGTTGTATTAAAATTATTAGTGTTATAAATATAGCTATTATTTGACTCTTGGAAATGGACTTCTGTTGGATATTCATGCCTGAGAATCTTTTCATTGTTTAGCTAATGTCTTCTTTCGTTCTCTTCCAGACAATTCCAAGAGCCTTTTTAGAAATGATTCCTGGGGGAGGTCACGAGTTGATGACTGATGCTCCACTGGAAGTATGCCGTGCTGTACATCGTTTTATCAAGAGGTGGCAACATCACTTGTAATGGGCTTCTTTCAGTATAAATAAACTTGTGGAAAATGCTAAATGTAGGACTTTAGAGGCATGTGAAAGAACATAGTATTTGTATGGCATGCAAAAGGCAGTAATTGTTTATTGTAGCTTTTAGAGTTTTGTACATACAGGCGGCCCGCGGTTAACGGCGCAATCGCTCAGCGGCGAATCAGTTTTACGGCTGTTGTCAAAAATATTCATTAAAAAATAAGGCATTTTAAGGTATTTTTATGGCACAATTTTCAGTTAACAGCGCCGCTAGCGCCGTTGTCTAACGAGTTCATACATTTGTAGAAATGTTGTTCAGACCATAAAGGTTATGCAAGTTATATTAACAAATTTTATGGATAGTTATTATAACAATACCGTAAATTAGGGTGTAAAATTAAATATGCCTCTGACGCTGTTCTATGCCGAAAATATCGAGTTACGTAAGTGCAAATTTAGCTATGGATGTGTCAATTTCTAAATGTCATGCTTTTATGTTTAAAATGTGTATGAAAATGTATTACGTATGGGGTATTTTTATTTCTGCACAGAAATATGATACGAAGGCAGCTTTTGAAACTGCCCTTTGTTGTCAAATGCGATGTTTTTTCATGTTCTTTCTTGTGAGCCGCCGCCTACCGCACTTACGAAAATATAGAGTTAAAAGAAAGTGCAAATTAGCAATCGATGAGTCTATTTTATAAATGTTCATGCTTTTATGATTAAAATGTTTATGAAAATGTATTACGTATAGGGTATTTTTATTTCTGTGCAGAAATATGATAAAAAGGCAGCTTATGAAACTGCCCTTAACCTTATCAAATACGATGTTTTTTTATGTTCGTTCTTGTAAGCCGCCGTCTGCCGCTCTTCTAAAAATATCGAGTTAAAAAGAGTGCAAATTTAGCGATCAATGTGTCGATTTTTTAAATGTTAATGCTTTTATGTTTAAAATGTGTATGAAAATATATTACGTTAACTATAGGGTAATTTTTTTTTTTTCAAAAAATTTTTGTGTTAAAGAAATTAATATGATACAAATTAAGGCAGCCTTTGTAACTACGCTCCACGTTGTCAGGGGATGTTTTTTCATGTCCGTTCTTGTCCACCACTGTTCCGAAAAATGCATGGTGTTATTTTATTAATTTCGCATCTTTTCCATAAATCCTTTAAAAAGTTATACATTACTTCACTGTATCCAATAATATTGTATGTATTCTCATATTATTGTATTATAAAATACTACGGCAAATCTAAGCCTAGTATTCCGCAGAAGCAGCCAATGTGGTTTGAAATCAGCTGATGGCGAATACGAGTTTGTTTCGCCATAACGCAATTCTGAGCGAATTCCCTTGCTTCTGGTTAGCATAAACAAATATCTAGATACTTGACTTGAATGAGACAAGGTTATTTTTCCCTATACAATGTGTTTTTAGGTGGAAATATGAATTGAATATGTCTCATTGTGAATGTGAACTACTTTCTTTTTTTCGTTAACAGATTACATTGGCGCCATGCTTATTGTGTAAAAAAATTACGTGATTCCGTTTGCAATTCTCCTTTATATCATCGTAATACGAACTTTATGTTATTTATCTTATATCGGCGTGAAACCAACAGTAAAATGTTTCCTTTCAAGCACAGTAGTTTTGATTAAAATGATTTTATCTCAATTTTATCTATGGTTGTGTTTGATGGCATACGTTTACTGGGGTTTTATCCTTGTTGCCGATGTACGATAATAGTCATTAGCAGCTTGAATAGTTTTCTCAGCTTCAGTTATAACTAGGTTTAAATTTAACATTATATTTCCCGATTGATCTTTGATATATAGCGAAGAAAGTTATTACATTAACCCTTTAACGCTGATTGGACATATTAAATGTCGATGAAAATTGTCTGTCGGGTGCTGAACTGACGTATGGTACGTCGAAGAAAAAAAGTTTTTTTTAAAATTCAGGGAAAAGTAGTTATAGGCCTACTAGGCAAAAACTTTTGAATCATGCGCCTTGGGGGATGCTGGGAGCTCACGGATCAAGGCGTTGTTTTGTTTACAATCGTTACCGAGGCGCGCAAGCGCGAATTTCTTTCTTGCACTAAAAATCATCAGTCACACATCTCAGAAATTATGTCGTCACTTTGACATAATTTTTGCACCATTTTATATTAGCCGTTACATGGAGTATTATATATGAAAATGTGCGCAATTTCATGTAGAATAAAACCAAAAACAACTCATGGTTGTAGCTTTTATCAGTTTTGAATTATTTTCTTATAAATAACGATAAGTGCAAAAATTTCAACCTTTGGTCAACTTTGACTCTACTGAAATGGGTCGAAAAAAAACGCAATTGTAAGCTAAAACTCTTATATTCTAGTAATATTAATCATATACCTTCATTTTGCAACAAATTGGAAGTCTCTAGCACATTATTTTGATTTATGGTGAATTTATGAAAAAACTTTTTCCTTACGTCTGCGCGGTAACTCTTCCGAAAAAATCATAAATTTTTTCGTCCGATTGTCGTAATGTTTGCACCATTTTAAATTAGCCGTTACATAAAGTTTTATATATGGAAATGTGAGCAATTTCATGAAGAATACAACTAAAAACAATCCATGGTTGTAGCTTTTATCAGTTTTGAAATATTTTCATATAGATAACGATAAGTGCCAGAATATCAACCTTCGGTCAAATTTCATTCGACCGAAATGGTAAAAAAACGCAATTGTAAGCTAAAAATCTTACAATCTATTAATATTCAATCATTTACCTTAATTTTGCAACGACTTGGAAGTCTCTAGCACAATATTTTGATTTATGGTGAATTTATGAAAAAAAAAAAAAAAAAAATTTTTTTTGTTTTTTTCCTTACGTCCGCGTGGTAACTCTTCCGAAAAATATCAGAAATTTTTTCATCCGATTGTCATAATGTTTGCACCATTTTAAATTAGCTGTTGCATAAAGTTTTATATATGAAAAGGTGCACAATTTCATGTAGAATACAACCAAAAACAACTCATGGTTGTAGCTTTTATCAGTTTTGAAATATTTTCATATAAATAACGATAAGTGCCAAATTTTAACCTTCGGTCAACTTTGACTCCACCGAAATGGTCAAAAAACACAATTGTAAGCTAAAACTATTACATTCTAGTAATATTCAATCATTTACCTTTATTTTGCAACAAATTGGAAGTCCCTAGCACAATATTTTGATTTATGGTGAATTTATGAAATAAACTTTTTCCTTACTTCCGCGCGGTAACTCTTCTGAAAAAATCAGAAATTTTTTTGTCCGATTGTCGTAATGTTTGCACCATTTTAAATTAGCCATTACATAAAGTTTTATATGTGAAAAGGTGCACAATTTCATGTAGAATACAACTAAAAACAACCCATGGTTGTATCTTTTATCAGTTTTGAAATATTTTCATATAAATAACAATAAATAGAAAAAATTCGTCCTTCGGTCAACTTTAACTCAACCGAAATGGTCGAAAACTGTAATTGTAAGCTACAACACTAACAGTCTAGTAATATTCAATCAATTACCTTCATTTTGCAACAAATTGGAAGTTTCTAGCACAATATTTCGATTTATGGTGAATTTTTGAAAACTGCTTTTCTGTATGTCCGCACGTTACGAATTCATTCATCATTTTGCGATAATATTTTCTGTGTTGCCTTGATCATTTTACAGTGTGTTATATACCAAAATGATCGCAATTTAGTGTACAATACAACGAAAAAAAATTAACTCTTTAGCTTTAACTGTTTTGCTCACAGCACGATTTGTATACAATTTTATATGAAATTTTTTTTTGCGCTGTTATATATCCCAATATTTTTATATAATAATGATATTTTTTTTCATTTCTGGTGGTTGAATACTAAACTTCAGGCAATAACAAAAAAGGAGCCAAAAATGAACTCGTAATCTTGAAAACTAAGCGTGCTGTGATTTTTTGAAAAAAACATTTTTTCCACTTCGGCACTCACTCACGAACGCCGCCGACATGCAGGAGACGATTTTTAAAATACCGCTTTGGCGTTTAAGGGTTAAGATATCTCAGTTCTATTCTATACATAACGCCATTTATAACAAATACGGTAATAGTGTACTGTAGTACGATGTTTGAAGTACAAGCCAAACGGATGTTATCCAATTTGGTTGTACTTAGAAAAAAAAAAGTCTTTTCTCGTTCGGTTGTTCATGGCTGTACATGTTCACGCAACGAGTATAACGTTAAAACAATATTTTCATCATTCTCTTTTGCTGTTATTGAACTTATTGTAATTGTAATTTGGTCTCTCATAAAATCGGACTTTCGTACGAATTATCATAACTTGAACAGTACAGCTACCTGTACACTGTATAAGCCTTATTATATCTTTACATACTCTAGACACCCAAAGGATCAAAGCTAGACTTTTTTCACTTTAAAGTAATTATAATGCTATAATGTACTGTACAATACTACTGTACAGTAAATTCTATAGTACTATACTGCATAAATATAATTTTACTTATTGCGCCATTGTGGGATTACAGCACCTTTGACTGGTCTAGAGTTTTGAAAGAATGTGTGCAGCAGCCGTAGGCTTTAAAATCGCTTAGCGTCGGCGGCCAGGAACGGAACCCCTGCCGCTAACTGAGGGCCGCCTGTACTCTATTTTGGTAATTATTGACTAGCATCTAGTGAAGATATGGTACTTACACAACTTTACTTTGGCAGCTATTGAAGTAAGTGTTTCACCATAACACCATAAAAACTCATCTGGTATTTTGGTCCTTACATTTTACTCATCAAATTCATCAAATGTACAGAGTCATGGTAGTAAACCAGTTTTGGTTCATTAATTGATGTGTTTTCATTGTTTTATGTTCATAGCAATAAAAAAATTTTTGTTAGGTTACATTGTTACTTTTATGTAGTACATGGTGTTCACAGAAGTGTTTTAAATGAGTCTTGGAACTGTTTCAAGTTATCTTCAAGATATGTAGTTATATTATTTAGAACAAGTTTATTTCAAGCCCACATTATTTCTTCTGGGGTACATTTTTTGTCTGAAAGAGGGTTTTTTTGTTTGCTGTTTTATTTTTGTTATTCATTCACCAGCACTGCTGTGTGTGCATTTTTAACATTTAGTAGTGTTACTGAACCTGAAAAGTTCAAGTGATGTACAGTGGTCCCCCTGTATTCGCGGGGGATGTGTACCAGACACCCCCGTGAATAGTTAGAACCCGCAAATAGTTGGAACCCCTGTAAAAAGGCTAAAAGTAGCCTATTTTGTTAGTAAAACTCAACAAAGACCCACTAAAAATTTTTATACTTGGTTTTTTAATAGTTTTATCACAAAAAGTGCATTTTATGATGAAATTTATAAAAAAAAACAGGAATTTGTGGATATTTCTCATAGAAAAATGCCGCAAATGTGCAAATTTTCCACGAATAATGCAGGGAAACGTTCCCGAGAGAAATCCGCGAATGTGTGAGTCTGCGAATCCAGAGAACGCGAATACGGGGGGTCCACCAGTATTGTATTGCTACTCTAAAACTTGCCTGTTTCTTTTTTTTTCTCTATTTCCTTTTATCTTTTGTAATTTCTTTCAAATGAACACCATATTCTTTAGAAGCGTGAATTTCAAATTAGTGGCCCCTGACTGTTGGCTTGCTCTGTATAAATGAGGTTTATCTTGTGAATAATAATCATAATAATACATACTGAACTTTAAAAGTTCATTCTTATTCTTCATCATTCTTAATAGTTAATTCACCTCTGATAGAGATGTGCTTTTAGGTTTTTTTTTTGTTCAGATTTTGTTAAGATGGGTCTTAGCTATAATGGAGCAAATAGAAAACAAAGTAAAATTAATAAATTTTGATGTTAAATGAAAGCTGCTGAGATAAACAAAATTGTTGCAAGAAACAATGAAAAATTATTCTTGTTAAATTCATAACATAGTATTCATCACCTCATTCTTAATTATTTTACGTTAATGAAAGTAGTGCTTCACCACCTTACCTTTCTTTATCCAGGAGGAGTTACATGTTTTTTTATTTACCAGATAGAAACCTATTTTCATGTACCAGCATTCATTATTAAGAATATTCACTCATAAGGTTGGTAGGTTGTGATTTATTGATAGAATTACTTAACAAGGTAATGAATGAATACTGTGCTTATACGTACCTCGTTTTCTTTACTGTTGTTTTATATTCTTGTATTTTAGCAGTATAATTTTGACTTAACAATTGGTTCATTAATTTTGCATGTTGCTATATATTTTTTTATTTTTCTTTTCTCTTGGTATATTACTAAGTGAAACAATGCTGAAATGAAGTAGTACACAAATTAGCTAACTGTGTTTGTTGATTTTGCACTTCATTTTCTGTTATTGTATCATAGATATATGACAATATTTTTTTACTTATATCTCATTGTTTTAAACTGTTGCTCTTGTTTTCAATTACTCTTCTGGCAAGAAAATGGATGGTTCATGTAATGAATACTCATCAACTGTTGGTCCCCAAGTATATCTTAGCTTTTGGTGCGTTGGTATTCATATGTGTAATTATATTGAAGCTTCTATATTACATTTTGTAATTGTAGCTAAGGCATCTTTTTTAACATACTGCTTTGTTATTTTCTTTGGCATTTTGCTGGCCTTCTACGAGGCTTGTCTTAATTCCAAATAATGGTCTAATTCTGGTATTACTTGAATGTGATAATATAACGTAATGAATACTTATAGTTGATAATGTTTCTCTGCATAATCAATGGAAATTAATTGCTTAACCTTTCTTCCTGCCCATTTTACATGTCCATTTTACATGTGACATCATTAAATGGAAGATTTAGTTAGTCTATACCAAGTATTTGTAGTGATTTTCACCGAGCTAACCAATTGCTGAAAGTTAATTTTGTCATTCTTGTTTTTCTTTGTCTCATTGTTACAACTTAGAAATAAACAGCCCTCCTTTTTTTGTTTCTGAAGTTGCTCAAGCAGCTGGCCCACTCTGCTTAGGACGTGCCCAGAATCAATGAATGTTGTGTCCTTCACCATAGTTGCTGAGGGTGATCCCTTTTTTCATACATGATCCAAATATCCTTGTCTGAATACATTCTCCCATCAGGTCCTTGGGTCAGCCTGGTCATTTATAGACATAGAACCATCTCTCTCCACCAGTATCTTCACTAGAGCCTGACAGCTGAGTTGGTTTTCAGCATAGTGTCATCTGAGTAAGTTCAACATGTAACTCCTGGTTCCAGTTAATGAGATTTTTGGAAATTTGCCACCCAGTTTAGAGTATGTTTTCTGGTTCCTTTCCAGTGCAGCACAGTCCTGCTGCCATCCAAGCCACTAACATCTGCCTGAAATGCCCACTCATTGCCTCCCTTACCAGCTGCTTTGACTGCCTGTTTGTTATTTGCCACTAGTGACAGGAGGGGCAATTCAATTTGGCAACAAACACGTCTGTTGGCTGGGATTCTAGGGAAACCAATATTTATCAGGTTGATTCTGTTAAACAAAATGTTTATTTCAACCCTAGTTTGAACAATTTCTGAGTCTCTTAGCTTTGCTGCCATCATTCTCTGCAAAGTTTTAGGATCAGTCAGTGGTAAATGGGAATGTCATTATGACAACCTTTACACCATTTAAACCCAGAATGCCAGTACTTCATGTCTTGGTCATTTCTAGTGTAAAAATTCACCCCTTGCAATGGTTGACTAGCAACATATAGTTAGGCAACGTAACTTCAATGGGTAACATAGATAACTGGATTTTATACTACACAACAACCTTCTTCAAATGCAGGTTTTATGCTATCTTCATTTGTCTACACTGAATGCTGTCTGGCTGTTGTTTGAGAAGCCTTCATTCATCTCCTCCCAAGATCCTTGCCATCAGTGGCTTTACTTTACCAAGGCAACAAAAATCCTTTTTTCAGATTTTATTACTGTTCCTTAGAATACATTGACTAGTGAATGTTGTCAGTTCTTTCATAGAGTTTCTGTCCCCTATTTCAGCAGTTGACTTTTCTTGACCTTGTTGAAAGTTCTTCCTGCTTGTAGTCCATCATGTTGGGAACTCCTTTGCTGAAAAAGTGGGAAAATTTTCATCCACAGTTATAGGACTTGTGACATTGAAGGTAATTCTGAGTATCTTGTTGGTAAGTAGGGAGGCTGTTACCTTTACTTTCAGGAGTAAGTCAACCTGATTATCAGATTATAAAAATTCTTGAGGATGATCTTGGACAAAAGAACCCCACGTAGGTCCTGGGATGTTTATCTACTGGTGATTAAGATGTTTTCATTTTCTTTTTCAGTCTCTGGCTATTTTAAATAGACCTCTTTTTACCCTCAAACAGGTATCACTTTTACCCCTTCTAAGCCTGTCATCAGAACCCTTCATCTGTAGTTGGTATAGGCAAAATTTAAGGACATCAGCACCCACCATTGGACAAAATCCAGCCACTCCAACTATTGAACTTAGAAATGTTCTCAACCATGATAGAGGCAGTCCTCGCTTATCGTCAGCGGTAGTTAATGGTGTTCTAGTTCTACGGCACTTGGCTAACAACATCGTTCACCAGATTTTCGATGATGGTAAGTGTTTTTCAGCTTCAGTAAGCAGTTTATAGGCTTCAGTAAGCAGTTTATTGGTGTCTGTAAGTAGTTTATCGGTGCCTATAAGCAGTTTATCGGTGGGGATAAGCAGTTTATTGGCACTTACAGCATCTTATGTGTTACAGTTTACTGTAAGATAGACCATTTTGGTTTTCATCCCTTCACTGGATAGAACCTTCTTCACCTCAGTAGAACTATTCATTCTCCTGCTAAAGTGGATGTGGTTTTATCTGCATGATCAATAGTTGTAGTCCAGATGGTTTTGCATTTTACAATAGCTTGGGAAGATTCATCTTCCTGAATGCGGGACAGTTTTCTGGCCAGATAGGTATCATGTCACTCCATAGGAAGGCAACCAAATGGCATTTTTTTATGGTTTCCTGCAATTGTGAATAGCCTGGTCTTGGAGAAGGTAGCCTGGCTTAAAGAAGAGTTGCTATTCTTCCCAAGAAACAACCACCTTTCCTAGGTCTTCAAGCTTTCCTTTTTGCAGAGATGGTAGATTATTAGAACAGGAGGTTGCGTTGTCAAAGTCTTCTTGTGAATTGAAGTGAACATAGTAATGGCTTCCTTCCAGACATGTTTCATCAAGGATGGCCATATCAGGTACTACAAGAATGCAGGAAAGCCTTTTTACAACTATTATCCCTGGGTTTTGGCCATTGGCTAGTTCAGTCCTTTTCTTTTAGTGACAAATGGTGGTTTTTCAGATTCTTCCCATGTTGCTGTGGCACTTTATTCTACCAGGAGACATGGCCAGAAATTTTGTTTTTCTATAAAATGTCACATGACATCCTTCGATTATAGTGACTTTATGGATCCCCAGGAAACTTGCTTTCTCGTGGAAGGTGATGTAGCTAGTTTATAAAGCATAAGGCTTTCAGGTGCACTGTTGCCAGACCTCTCAGGGATTTCATCCACAATTCATCAGATGTGGAATCCCTATAGATAAAAGATTCAGCCTACGAACAGCTCATCCAGTAGTCAGCATAGCCTTTTAGAGGGACAGCAGAGTTGAATGAAATTGCAGGTATGTTTTAATTTACCCTCTCTACAGATTGTTCTCAACTAGGTACTATTCACTTTTTGTAGCCTCCTCAAACCCCAGAGTAGGACTGTGAGCATTAGTAGTTGGTACTATCATTCAGTTTGTCCTTACCCTTTATTACTTTTGGAGAGCCACACAGAAACATTATTCTTTGTGACTTCGCTGTGAGGGAACACACTAAGAGGACCAGGCACACTCGTCACCCAATTGACTTACAGACTTTGAACACAATCACTTGAATAACCTGCCTCATCTTCATGTAAATAGGACCTCACATGAATAATCTACTTCATATTCAGGGAAACAGGACCTGATGCCTTCATTGGGTCATGCCTTCTATTTTTTCACATATTTGCCTTTGAGGTTGGAACTATTAGGATGTACACCCTTCCTTCTACTAAAGCTTTGCCATGTATACAGACCTTTGTACAAGTTGCATAGGGTTTTAGCCTGTATAATTATGACTTCCTTTTAGATCATTGGTTCTTTTCTAATGTCAAGCCCATGAGTTGTCTGTCAGATCCTTCACTCCAGTCAGCTGCTCTGCAGGTTTTTCTTCATAGCTAAAGCCTCCATCTTCAATTGGAATTTAGGCAATTAATTATGCCTTTAAAAGAATGTCATATTTCACACTTTGCATGAGTCACCCAATGTATAAGGTGTGCAACCTTTAAATCTTGCTAGGTTGTAGCTCCATTCACTTATGTCCTGTAGGGGGATAGTTGTGTCAGTTCAGTGTACCTCACATGGTGCTCTGTAGTCATTACTTGAGGTTCTTTTCAGTGCCCTTCAGCCTCTAGCTGTAACCCTTTTATTCGTTTTACATACATCCATTCATTTTCCATTTCTTCCATCTTGCTTTCCACCCTCTCCTAACAATTTTTTCAACATTATTTTCAATGTTGAATGACCTCATAGGTCCCAGCACTCAGCCTTTAAGTTAAATGTTATACTCCAGTTGATTCCAATGCCATCTATCCCTGCAGAAGCTACAGGCTTATATACCATCTGCTAAAGTCCATCTCTTTAGATTCGATCCACTCATCTTGAAAATTGCTGTCAAGTTGGCTGAAACATTGACATCAAAGACAACATCCCAAGCAGAAATCTACTGCTTGAGGACAACCTCCGAAACTCATCTATTGTATTCCCTCAGTGCCTGAAATTCTACGGAAATATATCCCAGTACTTAATTACTTCCTGTTCTGTGCAGCATAAAATTCTAAACCTTTAGTTTATGCACCAGTTCTCTCAACCATATTGTGAACATTAGTCAGCTTTTGTTTAGCATAACCATTGAAGAAATAGAGTTGTACATGTTATTGGGAAGAATCAATCTAAGATAAATGTGATGGAACATATTATTATTTAATATTATTATTATTATTATTATTATTATTATTATTATTATTATTATTATTATTATTATTATTATTATTATTTGAAGGTAGGAGACCCTCTCTCAAACATGTTTTGTTAAAGATGATGGCAGCATCAGTGGAATTGATTTTATATATGGTCTTTTCAATTCTTCTTATTATTCTCTTCTCATCAGGGCTGATATTTGCTAATAGCTGGCCGATGTTCATATCTTGGTTAAAGAAATGTTTTCTAAAAATACCAATTTATTGTTATGATAACAAAAGTGGTTAACAAATCTTAGTAATGGAATTCCAACGTTTCCAACCATATCATCGGTTCATCTGCAAGGAAAGGTGAGCGTGAACTGATTAGAATGGGGTCATTCGGTGGTATTTATTGTGTCCCAGGTGCTCTGTCTGATGGGCGCTGTGTTTTCATTGGCTGAACAGAGGATTAAGTCCCTGAGTCAAGCCGTCTTGCAGAGGTGGAAGCTCGCGCTGCTCTTCGTGTTGCCCAAGTTCTAATTAACAACGGGTATTCCAACCGGGACATCGAAAAAGCCATTCGCAGAAACATCGATAAGTGGTACCAGCAGGAGCCTCGCCCCGCCGCCCTTGAAGACGTCACTCTCTTTTACAAGGGAGTATTTCACGCGAGCCCTTCGTAACATCATCGAAAGGAACGTCTCCCCCACTGACCCTGCGAAAAAAGTGAAATTGATCATTTACTATAAAAGCAAGAAGACTAGTGGCTTGATTATGAAAAACAACCCAGCCCCCGTGATGCAAGACCCTCTCAAGAAAACTAACGTTGTCTACCAATACAAATGCCCTGTCCGGGAATGCCCCGGCGCCTACATCGGTATGACAACGATGCGATTTTCCAAGAGGATATCCTGCCACGCTCAGGAAGGCGCCATCCATAATCATGCAAAAAACATCCACAATACAAGGATAACTCGGAAGGACATTATTCCTAATATTGGTATTATCGATAAGGCGGCAGACCACCGTCGCCTCCGCCTCTTAGAGGCCCTACACATCGGGAAGGAGAGACCCAGCCTCAACACCACTCAAGAGACGGCACTCCTTCCGACAGTGGCACGTAGGGCGCCGCCCGCCGGCACCATAGAGCCGATCGAACGGACCAATCAGGTGCCCCTGACCCAACCCAATACCACGCTCCCAGTCTCCAGCGTCCGCACGCGAAGAGCAGCGCGAGCTTCCACCTCTGCAAGACGGCTTGACTCAGGGACTTAATCCTCTGTTCAGCCAATGAAAACACAGCGCCCATCAGACAGAGCACCTGGGACACAATAAATACCGCCGAACGACCCCATTCCAATCAGTTCACGCTCACCTTGCCTTGAAGATGAACGATGATACGGTTGGAAATGTTGGAATTCCATTACTAAGATTTGTTAACCACTTTTGTTATCATAACAATAAATTAGTATTTTTTAGAAAACATTTCTTTAACCAAGATATAACATCGGCCAGCTATTAGCAAAATATCAGCCCTGATGAGAAGAGAATAATAAGAAGAATTGAAAAGACCATATATAAAATCAATTCCACTGATGCTGCCATCATCTTTAACAAAATATTATTATTATTATTATTATTATTATTATTATTATTATTATTATTATTATTATTATTATTATTATTATTATTATTTCTCTATCCGTTGTCATTTATCATGTTGCTGAAAGTGGTTGTTCCTCACAAAGGGAATTAGAGAACCTAGGGGAAGTATTGTCTCAATAGATCTTGCCTTGGCATGTGTGCCAAAGGTTTTAGTTTGATTAGAGGGGCTTAGTAAAAACTGATCAGTCCTGTTGAGGTGACCAAGTTGCACTCTCACCATGATCAGTAGGGATCAACTCCTCTGCTTTGAGGAGAACTGCCTAGTCAATGGCATAAAGGACCTCTCCATAATGGACATATTGTGGGTGAATTATGATTCTAAATCTTCAGGTGGCTTATTTATTTTTACTTTCTGCCAACAAAGGAGGTGTTTCCACTAAATGGGGATTAGATCTATGGAAATCATTATCTCCATATAGCGACTAGTTGAGTAAGCCAAAATCCTCAGTGTTACGGTTATTAGGTTTGAAGATAAACAGTAACCACTATTCAGTCTTGGCAGGATGACCAAGTTTATCTTAGATTGAAGATGGTCATTGGAAGAATTTTTAATTCATTTGTGTGGTGCACTTCAGGGTGTAGGTTATAAATTGAAAACCGAGACTCATTTCTTTGGATGTAATGCTTGCTAATACTCAGCTTATGGATGATTAACTAATGATTATCAAAATTTTTCGTTTGTTTAGATTATGAGTGGTTTTTTACTTTCTACTTTTGGTGTAAATTGAATGTTAATGCTCTCTATGAAAATGATTTATGTCTGTGTGATGATGTGCATTTGTTATTACAACTATGTTTACATAAAATGTATAGTTTTGGTTCTAGTTTATTCTAGTTGGTGACATAGAAAATGTAATAAAATAGTAGAAACCTATTTAGAAAGAAAGACTGTTGATGCATATACATTAAAGGGATACAAACTGGATGCTTTCTAAAGAAGAGTTTGTTGATTTGTATGACAAGGTTTGATGATGCACATAAAAGGACAATGGGTTAATTTGGTTCATTCATACCATATTCTGGTACTAGGGGAAAGTTGCCAGACCTGTGGCAATATTGTTTCCCTCTAAAAAATTTTGATTGTGATTTATATTCATTAGTTGCAGCATAATTTTATGCAATAAAATTTTTTATGACTTGGACTGCTAGGTCAAAGAACAACATTAAAACATCCGTTTTAAGTGAGAGAGATCAAAGTCATGTATTTTTTATCTTGAGTAATGAAAAAATACATAACATGCATTACATGCACAAACTATTTGCATGAAGGAGAAAGAGTTGACGATAGCATAAATATATTTGCAATGTTCACCTTAAGGTGTGCTATGCCCCTAAAATGCTAGCTCCAAGTTCCGGGCATAAAGTTTTTAAGCTGACAGAACCTGTTTTCCTGCAAATCTAGTCTGGATCATATACATACTGCTAAATTGGATGTATAGCAGTTTTTTTTTCCAGCAAAATCTGATGTATATATCTCAAAAGTCCAATATTGCATTTGTTTTTTTTCTTTTTTTTTTTTTTTTTTTATAAAACTGAATATTACATTAACTCTGCAGCTTTGATTGATATTTGATAATACTGTTTTATGCTTTAGATTTTACCCCAAAATGTTCATATTCTTAAGTTAAAAATGTATAACTCCACATGGTGCTTGAAGATACTTAGTATTGAAATACAGTACTCCATGTGTTTTTGTTATTTTGGATATTCACCCAAAACATAGGATGCTCAAATTGCTTAATATACATACGTATAGTATTATGTTAATTTTATAGGAAAATATTTGTAGAAATAAAGTTTTGGAGAACACGGCTTAAAATGTTTTGTATTATCCTATTAATATTTTTTGAATGAGTGATATTTATATGCTGCTTCAGAGGTAGAATTAATTTTTTCTTGGCTCATAATAGGACTTACTATTTGTTCATATGCAGAACAAACCTTCAGTCTTAACAATAGGATATTTTCCAAGCACAGCTGGTAAACTGGTTAACACAATCAGAGATTGTGAGCAAGGAATCTGTGAGTTCTGGCAACACCTGTGCGTATGAGGTGAAAGCTGGTCAGCGACTGCGCACAACCCTGTGACGTTCAGTCTTTTCCTAACAACCTTGGAGAGTAGACGCTTACACTTTGCTCACCTTCCAGGCAGTTTTTTTTTGCCCGTGTTCTGTTCTTTCAGTGTATTGTGTGTGTGTGAATTTCAAGTGTTCCCTTCTTGGGAGGAGTTTTCTTCGCCTCTTCGTGGCGATTTGGCTGCTCCTTCTCCTTCGTTTGATGCTAATTCGGGTGTTCCTGTGTCTCCTTCCTTTTCTTCCATTGATTCGACAATGGAAGCATTGGAAGTGCCACAGGCTAATGTTATGTGTGATGTTGCTCCCTCTCCCTCGGGTTCCAGTTTTTGTCCCCGGGGTGAGGAGGCTTCCTCATCGCATTCCTTTATTTCAGATTTGGAGTCATCCAAAATGGTGGCAGTTTGAGCATCGCTAGGGCTACGGGGTTCACCCTCCTTTGAAGGTTTGTCGTCTCATTTCATGGAGGCCGTACCCCCTCCTGGTCTCATCTACACTGGGTCTCGCGGGTGGCCATCTTGTGGGTCAGTTCGCGAGTGAGGCCATCAACTAGCTCTGGTCATGAGGAGGTCGTGATATCTCCCGGCTTTCCACTCATTTCCATGCCGTCAGTGGTAGCAGCCGCTTATTCTCCCACCGCTATGACGTCATCCCTTCCAGGTATGACATCATCGTCTGAGATTTTGCTTCAGGCGGTCTTCAAGAAGCTGGACTCTGTTTTGGAAGAGAACTTCTCTGCATTTGCTACGAAGACGACTTAAAACGGAAGGTCTCTTCTCCTCCTCCTACCCTAAGTGATCTCGTAGGGAAGTAGTTGCTTCTCCTTCTCCTTCTTCACCACCTCATCATCATCGCATCAGACATTGGAGGGTCAAGGACTGCAATTTCACCTTCTTCAAGCAGAGAGAGTTTTTCATTTTCTTCCTCTTGCGGCTGTCTCTCTCCCACGCACGTCCATGGTCGTTCTACCAAGAGGAGGCCATCGCCTACCTCCCCTCATGATTGTCCTTCTCCAACTCGGGTTAGCGTTCGTGGTTCTGGCAGTGGAGCCTACAGGAAGAAGTCCTCCTTGCCATCGCTCCTTGGCCAGGTCTCCTCTGTACATGCTGGTAATTCGTCAACATCTTCCCTTCACAGCTGTGTCTCACCACATGGATGTGTTCGTGACAATTTGAGTGAGGAGCCTTCGTCTTCTGTAAATGGACGTGCCTCTTGCTCACACATATGTGCTGATGTGATTGGCGGTGCCCTTCCTTTGTCTGCCTCAGTGCCAGTTCATCATTGTAAGGATGATAAAGCTCTGATCAAGAGGTCTAAGGTTGCAGAAGCGGAGGTGGCTCAGGCCGTACATAAGGATTTTTCAATCAACAAAGACGTGGTCCAAGGACAGGTTCCTTGTTTGCCTGGTAGAAGTCTTGATACCACTGATACTGATACCGATACCGATACTTGGGCACATCCTTAGTCTTATTAGGATTTTTAATGATTTTCAACGATGTTCCAGCTTATGATGATTTTTGGCTTGTGATGTGTCTCAAGAACGGAACCCCCGTCATAAAATGGGGACACTCTCTCTCTCTCTCTCTCTCTCTCTCTCTCTCTCTCTCTCTCTCTCTCTCTCTCTCTCTCTCTCTCTCTGGGTTGGTCTGGAAAGAAATTTGCAGGACAACACCAGGTGTGGAAAAATAGGACAATGGGGGTCATTTAGCTGTATGAGAGGCAAAGGTTTTGGGTGGTAGGAGTGAAGTAGGCAAATCTGCCATAGCAAATTGTTAATGAGGAAAGGAGTGGACAGATGCGGCTTCTGTACGCAGTCTTGTGTGGTCTTATTTTAACTAAAAGTGGGAAAAATATTGTAATTATTTTATTTCTATTTATTAAGACTGAGGGCTTGACGTGCATCTTTTGTATGCATGTTACAATATTATATATTATATATATATATATATATATATAATATATATATATTATATATATATATATATATATATCTATATATGTGTGTATGTATATATATATATATAATATATATATATATCTATATATATATATATATATATATATATATATATATATATATATATATGTGATAGTATGGTGGTATATAATATATTATATATATATTATAATATATATATATATATCTATATATATTATATTAATATATATATATATATATTATAGATTATAATTATTGTATGTTATATATATATTTTCCTTAATAGATTATATATATTAGATATATCTGTATATATATAATATATATATTTATATATTTTAATATATATATATAATATATATAGATATACAGTATAATGTATATATCTATATACTATAATATATATATGGATATATATATATAATATATTATATATAAATATATGTATATATATCTCTATATAGATATATATACACATTCTATATATATATAGATATATATTATAATATATATAGTAATTATATATATATATAAATCTAAACACACTATATATATAATTATAATATTAGATATATATATATAGATATATATATTATATATATATATATATAGTAAATATGTACTTAGCCCAAATCTTACCCAATGGGTACAATGGGAAATAACTACTGGGTGCCAGAAGTGAAAAATTAATTATTGTAACTATTTGTTTCAGCAATGTTAAAATAAGGGCGATTACACGAATAGTCTCTCTCTCTCTCGTAATGTAATCAAGGGACGATCACTGAACGCAGAGAAAATTGCTTATTCGTTGTTTCCCCTCTTTTAATGATATTTCTCTCTCTCTCTCTCTCTCTCTCTCTCTCTCTCTCTCTCTCTCTCTCTCTTAAAGTAAGTGAAGGGATGATCAATGAACGTAAGAAGTTTGTATTCATTATTGTTTACCCTCTTTTAATGATTCTCTCTCTCTCTCTCTCTCACTCTCTCTCTATCTCTCTCAATGTAAGTCAAGTAAC